>NW_026114636.1:0-62528 GCF_025201925.1 Gopherus flavomarginatus | reverse complement strand
GGCCTAACCCCTGGGGGCCCCAAACCCAACTCCACGGGCCCAACCCCAGACGGCCCCAACACCAGCTCCAGGGGCCAAACCCCTGAGAGCCCGAAACATAGCTTCAGGGGCCCAACCCCTGACAGCCCCAACACCAGCTAAAGGGGCCCAACCCCTGAGCGCCCGAACCATAGCTCCAGGGGCCTAACCCCTGGGGCCCCGACACCAGCTCCAGGAGTCCAGCCCCTGGGGGTCCGAACACCAGTCCAGGGGCCCAACCCCTGAGCGCGCGAAGCATAGCTCGAGGGGCCTAACCCCTCGGGGCCCCAACACCAGCTATAGGGGCCCAACCCCTGAGCGCCCGAACCATAGCTGCAGGGGCCTAACCTCTGGGGGACCCCACCCCAGCTCCAACGGCCCAACCCCTGAGCGCTGGAACAATAGCTCCAGGGGCCTAACCCCTGGGGCCCCAACACCAGCTCCAGGGGCCCAACCCCTAGGGGCCCCAACACCAGCTCCAGGGGCCCAACCCCTTGAGCGCCCGAACCATAGCTGCAGGGGCCTAATCCCTGGGGCCCCAACACCAGCTCCAGGGGCCCAACCCCTGGGGGCCCCAACACGAGCTCCAGGGGTCCAACCCCTCTGCGCCCGAACCATAGCTCCAGGGGTCTAGCCCCCGGGGGCTCCAACCCCAGCTCCAGGGGTCCAACCCCTGAGCGCCCGAACCATAGCTGCAGGGGCCTAATCCCTGGGGGCCCCCACCCAAGCTCCAACGGCCCAACCCCTGAGCGCCGGAACCATAGCTCCAGGGGCCTAACCCCTGGGGGCCCCAACCCCAGCCCCAGGAGCCCAACCCCTGGGGGCCCCAACACCAGCTCCAGGGGCCCAACCCCTGAGCGCCCGAACCATCGCTCCAGGGGCACAACCCCTGAGCTCCCGCACCATAGCTCCAGGGGCATAACCCCTGGGGTCCCAACACCAGCTCCAGGGGCCCAACCCCTGGGGCCCCAACACCAGCTCCAGGGGCCCAACCCCTGAGCGCCCGAACCATAGCTCCAGGGGCCTAATCCCTGGGGGTACAACACCAGCTCCTCGGGCCCTACCTCTGAGTGCCCGAACCATGGCTCCAGGGGCATAACCCCTGGGGTCCCAACACCAGCTCCAGGGGCCCAGCCCCTGGGGCCCCAACACCAGCTCCAGGGGCCCAACCCCTGAGCGCCCGAACCATAGCTCCAGGGGCCTAATCCCTGGGGCCGCAACACCAGCTCCAGGGGCCCAACCCCTGGGGGTTCCAACACCAGCTCCAGGGTCCCAACCCCTGAGCGCCCGAACCATAGCTCCAGGGGCCTAATCCCTGGGGGCACAACACCAGCTCCAAGGACCCAACACCTGAGCGCCCGAACAATACCTCCAGGGGCCTAATCCCTGGGGGCCCCAACACCAGCTCCTCGGGCCCTACCCCTGAGTGCCCGAACCATGGCTCCAGGGGCCTAACCACTGGGGCCCCCCACAACAGCTCCAAGGGCCCAACCCCTGGGTGCCCCAACACCAGCTCCAGGGGCCCAACCCTTGGGGGCCCCAACCCCAGCTCCAGGGGCCCAACCCCTGAGCGCCCCAACCATAGCTCCAGGGGCCTAACCTCTGGGGGCCCCAACCCCAACTCCAGGGGCCCAACCTCTGGGGGCTCCAACACCAGCTCCAGGGGCCCAACCCCTGAGCGCCCGAACCATAGCTCCAGGGGCCTAACCCCTGGGGGCCCACCACCAGCTCCAAGGACCCAACCCCTGAGCGCCCGAACAATACCTCCAGGGGCCTAATCCCTGGGGCCCCAACACCAGCTCCAGAGGCCTAACCCCTGGGGGCCCCCACCCCAGCTCCAAGGGCCCAAACCCAGAGCTCCCGAACCATAGCTCCATGCAGAAAATGCTCAGTGCATTACCACAAGGTGTCACTGTTGCTCCGTGGGGGGAAATGCTCTGTGTATTACCCTGTGTGGCTATATGGTGTCACTGATGCTCCATGCGGGGAAATGCTCTGTGCATTACCCTATGTGGCCACACGGTGTCAAGCTTGGTCCATACAGCAAATGCTCTGGGCATTACCCTGCATAGCAACACAGTGATACTGTTGCTCAATGCGTGAAATGCTCTGGGCATTACTGTGATGGAGTGGGGACTGTGTGTGGGGGGGATGGGAGAGCAGGGGGTGACTTTAGCTCAGGGGCCCCAACACCAGCTCCAGGGGCGCAATCCCTGAGCGCCCGAAACATAGCTCCAGGGGCCTAACCCCTGGGGGCCGCAACACCAGCTCCAAGGGCCCAACGCCTGAGCGCCCGAACAATACCTCCAGTGGCCTAACCCCTGGGGGACCCAACACCAGCTCCAGGGGCCCAACCCTTGAACGCCCGAACCATAGCCCCAGGGGCCCAACCCCTGAGCGCCTGAACCATAGCTCCAGGGGCCTAACCCCTGGGGCCCCAACACCAGCTCCTTGGGCCCAGCCCCTGGGGCCCCAACACCAGCTCCAGGGGAACAACCCCTCGGGGCCATAACACCAGCTCCATGGGCCCAACCCCTGAGCGCCCGAACCATAGCTCCAGGGGCCTAATCCCTGGGGACGCCAAAACCAACTCCAAGGGCCCAACCCCTGAGCGTCCGAACGATACCTCCATAGCTCCAGGGGCCAAAACCCTGGGGGCCCCAACCACAGCTCCAGCGGCCCAAACCCTGGGGACCCCACCACCAGCTCCAGGGGCCCAACCCCTGAGCGCCTGAACCATAGCTCCAGGGGCCTAATCCCTGGGGCTCCAACACCAGCTCAAGGGGCCCAACCCCTGGGGGCCCCAACACCAGCTCAAGGGTCCCAACCCCTGAGCGCCCGAACCATAGCTCCAGGGGCCTAATCCCTGGGGGCCCAACACCAGCTCCAAGGACCCAACGCCTGAGCGCCTGAACAATACCTCAAGGGGCCTAACCCCTGGGGCCCCAACACCAGCTCCAGGGGTCCAACCCATGGGGGCCCTAACACCAGCTTCAGGGGCCCAACCCCTGAGCGCTCGAACAATACCTCCAGGGGCCTAACCCCTGGGGGCCCCAACACCAGCTCCAGGGACCCAACCCCTGAGCACTCGAAACATAGCTACAGGGGCCTAACCCCTCGGGGCCCCAACACCAGCTCCAGGGGCCCAACCCCTGAGCGCCCGAACCATAGCTCCAGGGGCCCAACCCCTGAGCGCCCGAACCATAGCTCCAGGGGCCTAACCGCTGTGGCCCCAGCACCAGCTCCAGGGGCCCAACCCCTGGGGGCCCCAACACGAGCTCCAGGGGCCCAACCCCTGAGCGCCCGAACCATAGCTCCAGGGGACTAACCCCTGGTTCCCCAACACCAGCTCCAAGGGTCCAACCCTTCGGGACCATAACACCAGCTCCAGGGGCCCAACCCCTGAGCGCCCGAACCATAGCTCCAGGGGCCTAATCCCTGTGGACCCCAAAACCAACTCCAAGGGCGCAACCCCTGAGTATCCGAACGATACCTCCAGGGGCCTAACCCCTGGGGGACCCAACACCAGCTCCAGGGGCCCAACCCCTAAGCGCCCGAACCATAGCTCCAGGGGCCTAACCCCTGGGGACCCCCACCCCAGGTCCAGGGGCCCAACCCCTGGGGCCCTCGACCCCAGCTCCAGGGGCACAAACCCTGAGCGCCCGTACCACAGCTCGAGGGGCCTAACCCCTGGGGGCCCAAACCCCAGCTCCAGCGGCCCAACCCCTGGGGGCCCCAACACCAGCTCCAGGGTCCCAACCCCTGAGCGCCCAAACCATAGCTCCAGGGGCCTAACCCCTGGGGGCCCCAACACCAGCTCCAAGGACCCAACCCCTGAGCGCCCGAACAATACCTCCAGGGGCCTAATCCCTGGGGCCCCAACACCAGCTCCAGAGGCCTAACCCCTGGGGGCCCCCACCCCGGCTCCGAGGGACCAACCCCAGAGCTCCCGAACTATAGCTCAATGCAGGAAATACTCTATGCATTACCACAAGGTGTCACTGTTGCTCCGTGCGGGGAAATGCTCTGTGTATTACCCTGTGTGGCTATATGGTGTCACTGTTGCTCCATGCGGGGAAATGCTCTGTGCATTACCCTATGTGGCCACACGGTGTCACTCTTGGTCCATGCAGCAAATGCTCTGGGCATTACCCTGCATAGCAACACAGTGATACTGTTGCTCAATGCGTGAAATGCTCTGGGCATTACTGTGATGGAGTGGGGACTGTGTGTGGGGGGGATGGGAGAGCAGGGGGTGACTTTAGCTCAGGGGCCCCAACACCAGCTCCAGGGGCCCAACCCCTGAGCGCCCAAAACATAGCTCAAGGGGCCCAACCCCTGAGCGCCTGAACCATAGCTCAAGGGGCCTAACCCCTTGGTCCCCAACACCAGCTCCATGGGCCCAGCCCCTGGGGCCCCAGCACCAGCTCCAGGGGCACAACCTCTGAGCGCCGGAACCATAGCTCCAGGGGCCAAACGTCTGGGGGCCCCAACCACAGCTCCAGCGGCCCAAACCCTGAGGACCCCACCACCAGCTCCAGGGGCCCAACCCCTGAGCGCCCGAACCATAGCTCCAGGGGCCTAATCCGTGGGGGCCCAACACCAGCTCCAAGGACCCAACGCCTGAGTTCCCGAACCATAGCTCCAGGGGCCTAATCCCTGGGGCCCCAACACCAGCTCAAGGGGCCCAACCCCTGGGGGCCCCAACACCAGCTCAAGGGTCCCAACCCCTGAGCGCCCGAACCATAGCTCCAGGGGCCTAATCCGTGGGGGCCCAACACCAGCTCCAAGGACCCAACGCCTGAGTTCCCGAACCATAGCTCCAGGGGCCTAACCCCAGGGGCCCCAACACCAGCTCCAGGGGTCGAACCCGTGGGGGCCCTAACACCATCTTCAGGGGCCCAACCCCTGAGCGCTCGAACAATACCTCCAGGGGCCTAACCCCTGGGGGCCCCAACACCAGCTCCAGGGACCCAACCCCTGAGCACTCGAAACATAGCTACAGGGGCCTAACCCCTCGGGGCCCCAACACCAGCTCCAGGGGCCCAACCCCTGAGCGCCCGAACCATAGCTCCAGGGGCCCAAACCCTGAGCGCCCGAACCATAGCTCCAGGGGCCTAACCCCTGTTGCCCCAACACCAGCTCCAGGGGCCCAACCCCTGGGGGCTTCAACACGAGCTACAGGGGCCCAACCCCTGAGCGCCCGAACCATAGCTCCAGAGGCCTATCGCCTGGGGCCCCAACACCAGCTCCAGGGGTCCAACCCCTCGGGGCCATAACACCAGCTCCAGGGGCCCAACCCCTGAGCGCCCGAACCATAGCTCCAGGGGCCTAATCCCTGGGGACCTCAAAACCAGCTCCAAGGGCCCAACCCCTGAGCGTCCGAACGATAACTCCAGGGGCCTAACCCCTGGGGGACCCAACACCAGCTCCAGGGGCCCAACCCCTGAGCGTCCGAACCATAGCTCCAGGGGCCTAACCCCTGGGGCTCCTCACCCCAGGTCCAGGGGCCCAACCCCTGGGGCCCTCGACCCCAGCTCCAGGGGCCCAACCCCTCAACGCCACAACCATAGCTCAAGGGGCCTAATCCCTGGGGCCCCAACACGAGCTCCAGGGGCCCAACCCCTGGGGGCCACAACACCAGCACCAGGGTCCCAACCCCTGACCGCCCGAACCATAGCTCCAGGGGCATAATCCCTGGGGACCCAACACCAGCTCCAAGGACCCAACCCGTGAGCGCCCGAACCATACCTCCAGGAGCCTAACCACTGGGGGCCACCTCCCCAGCTCCAAGGGCACAACCCCTGAGCGCCCGAACCATAGCGCCAGGGGCCTAACCCCTGGGGCCCCAACACCAGCTCCACGGGCCCAACCCCTGGGGGGCTCAACCCCTGGGTGCCCCATCACCAGCTCCAGGGGCCCAACCCCTGAGCGCCCGAACCATAGCGCCAGGGGCCTAACCCCTGGGGCCCCAACACCATCTCCACGGGCCCAACCCCTGGGGGGCCCAACCCCTAGGTGCCCCAACACCAGCTCCAGGGGCCCAACCCCTGAGTTCCCGAACCATAGCTCCAGGGGCCCAACCCCTGACAGCCCCAACACCAGCTCCATGGGCCCAACCCCTGAGCGCCCGAACCATAGCTCCAGGGGCCCAACCCCTGACAGCCCCAACAGCAGCTCCAGGGGCCCAACCCCTGAGCGCCCGAACCATAGCTCCAGGGGCCCAACCCCTGACGGACCCAACACCAGCTCCAGGGGCCCAACCCCTGAGAGCCCGAACCATAGCTCCAGGGTCCCAACCCCTGACAGCCCCAACACCAGCTCCAGGGGCCCAACCCCTGAGCGCCCGAACCACAGCTCCAGGGGCCTAACCCCTGGGGGCCCCAACCCCAGCTCCAGGGGCCCAACCCCTGAGCGCCCGAACCATAGCTCCAGGGGCCTAACCCCTGGGGGCCCCAACACCAGCTCCAGGGGCCCAACCCCTGACCACTCGAACAATACCTCCAGGGGACTAACCCCTGGCAGCCCCAACACCAGCTCCAAGGGCCCAACCCCTGAGCGCTGGAACAATAGCTCCAGGGGCCTAACCCCTGGGGGCCCCAACCCCAGCCCTAGGAGCCCAACCCCTGGGGGCCCCAACACCAGCTCCAGGGGCCCAACCCAAACCCCAGCTCCAGGGGCCCAACCCCTGGGGGCCCCAACACCAGCTCCAGGGTTGCAACCCCTGAGCGCCCAAACCATAGCTCCAGGGGCCTAACCCCTGGGGGCCCCAACACCAGCTCCAGGGGCCCAACCCCTGACCACTCGAACAATACCTCCAGGGGACTAACCCCTGGCAGCCCCAACACCAGCTCCAAGGGCCCAACCCCTGAGCGCTGGAACAATAGTTCCAGGGGCTTAACCCCTGGGGGCCCCAACCCCAGCCCCAGGAGCCCTACCCCTGGGGGCCCTAACACCAGCTCCAGGGGCCCAACCCTTGGGGGCCCCAACACCAGCTCCAGGGGCCCAACCCCTCAGCGCCCGAACCATAGCTCCAGGGGTCTAACCCCCGGGGGCTCCAAAACCAGCTCCAGAGGTCCAACCCCTGAGCGCCTGAACCATAGCTGTAGGGGCCTAGCCCCTGGGGGCCCCCACCCCAGCTCCAACGGCCCAACCCCTGAGGGTCCGAACCATAGCTCCAGGGGCCTAACCCCTGGGGCCCCAACACCAGCTCCAGGGGTCCAACCCCTGGGGGCCCTAACACCAGCTTCAGATGCCCAACCCCTGAGCGCCCGAACCATAGCTCCAGGGGCCTAATCCCTGGGGGCCCCCAAACCAGCTCCAAGGGCCCAACCCCTGAGCGCCCGAACGATACCTCCAGGGGCCTAACCCCTGGGGGTCCAAACACCAGCTCCAGGGGCCCAACCCCTGGGGCTCTCGACCCCAGCTCCAGGGGCCCAACCCCTGAGCGCCCGTACCACAGCTCCAGGGGCCTAACCCCTGGGGGCCCAAATCCCAGCTCCAGCGGCCCAACCCCTGGGGGCTCCAACACCAGCTCCAGGGGCCCAACCCCTGAGCGCCCGAACCATAGCTCCAGGGGCCTAACCCCTGGGGCCCCAACACCAGCTCCAGGAGCCCAACCCCTGGGGGCAGCAACACCAGCTCCAGGGGCCCAACCCCAGAGCACCGTACCCATAGCTCCAGGGGCCCAACCCCTGGGGGCCCCAACACCAGCTCCAGGGGCCCAACCCCTGGGGGCCACAACACCAGCACCAGGGTCCCAACCCCTGAGCGCCCGAACCATAGCTCCAGGGGCATAATCCCTGGGGACCCAACACCAGCTCCAAGGACCCAACCCGTGAGCGCCCGAACAATACCTCCAGGAGCCTAACCACTGGGGGCCACCTCCCCAGCTCCAAGGGCACAACCCCTGAGCGCCCGAACCATAGCGCCAGGGGCCTAACCCCTGGGGCCCCAACACCAGCTCCACGGGCCCAACCCCTGGGGGGCTCAACCCCTGGGTGCCCCATCACCAGCTCCAGGGGCCCAACCCCTGAGCGCCCGAACCATAGCGCCAGGGGCCTAACCCCTGGGGCCCCAACACCAGCTCCACGGGCCCAACCCCTGGGGGGCCCAACCCCTAGGTGCCCCAACACCAGCTCCAGGGGCCCAACCCCTGAGAGCCCGAACCATAGCTCCAGGGGCCCAACCCCTGACAGCCCCAACACCAGCTCCAGGGGCCCAACCCCTGAGCGCCCGAACCATAGCTCCAGGGGCCCAACCCCTGACAGCCCCAACAGCAGCTCCAGGGGCCCAACCCCTGAGCGCCCGAACCATAGCTCCAGGGGCCCAACCCCTGACGGACCCAACACCAGCTCCAGGGGCCCAACCCCTGAGAGCCCGAACCATAGCTCCAGGGTCCCAACCCCTGACAGCCCCAACACCAGCTCCAGGGGCCCAACCCCTGAGCGCCCGAACCACAGCTCCAGGGGCCTAACCCCTGGGGTCACAACACCAGCTCCAGGGACCCAGCACCTGGAGGAACGAACAGCAGTCCAGGGGCCCAATCCCTGAGCGCCCGAAGCATAGTTCGAGGGGCTTAACCCCTCGGGGCCCCAACACCAGCTATAGGGGCCCAACCCCTGAGCGCCCGAACAATACCTCCAAGGGCCTAACCCCTGTGGACCCCAACACCAGCTCCAGGGGTCCAACTCCTGAGCGCCCGAACCATAGCTGCAGGGGCCTAACCCCTGGGGGCCTCCACACCAGCTCCAACGGCCCAACCCCTGAACGCCGGAACCATAGCACCAGGGGCCTAACCCCTGGGGGCCCCAACCCCAGCCCCAGGAGCCCAACCCCTGGGGGCCCCAACACCAGCTCCAGGGGCCCAACCCCTGAGTGCCCGAACCATAGCTCCAGGGGCCTAACCCCTGGGGCCCCAACACCAGCTCCAGGGGCCCAACAACTGGGGGCCCCAACAAAGGCTTCAGGGGCCCAACCCCTCAGCGCCCGAACCATAGCTCCAGGGGTATAACCCCCGTGGGCTCAAACCCGAGCTCCAGGGGCCGAACCCCTGGGGGCCTCAACACCAGCTAAAGGATCCCACCCCCTGAGCGCCCGAACCATAGATCCAGGGGGGTAAACACCGGGGCCCCAACCACAGCTCCAGGGGCCCAACCCCTGCGGACCCCAACACCAGCTCCAGGAGCCCAAGCTCTGAGAGCCCGAACAATAGGTCCAGGGACCTAATCCCTGGGGGCTTCAACACCAGCTCCAAGGGCCCAACCCCTGAGCGCCCGAACCATAGCTCCAGGGGCCTAACCCCTCGGGTCCCAACACCAGCTCCAGGGCCATAACACCTCAGGGCCCCAACACCAGCTCCAGGGGCCTAACCCCTGGGGACCCGAACCCCAGCTCCAGGGGCCCAACCTCTGGGGGCCCCAACACCAGCTCCAGGGGCCTAGCCCCTGAGCGCCCGAACCATAGCAACAGGGGCCGAACCCTTGAGCGCCCGAATCATAGCTCTAGAGGCCTAACCCCTGGGGCCACAACACCAGCTCCAGGGGCCCAACCCCTGGGGGCCCCAACACCAGCTCTAGGGGCCGAACCAATGAGCAAGCGAACCATAGCTCCAGGGGCCTAACCCCTGGGAGACCCCACCCCAGCTCCAGGGGCCCAACCCCTGGGGCCCTAGACCCCAGCTCCAGGGGCCCAACCCCTGAGCGCCCGTACCACAGCTCCAGGGGCCTAACCCCTGGGGGCCCAAACCCCAGCTCCAGCGGACCAAACCCTGGGGGCCCCAACACCAGCTCCAGGGGCCCGACCCCTGAGCGCCCGAACCATAGCTCCAGGGGCCTACCCATGGGGCCCCAACACCAGCTCCAGGGGCCCAACCCCTGGGGGGCCCAACAAAGGCTTCAGGGGCCCAACCCCTCAGCGCCCGAACCATAGATCCAGGGGGGTAAACCCCGGGGCCCCAACCACAGCTCCAGGGGCCCAACCCCTGCGGACCCCAACACCAGCTCCAGGAGCCCAACCCCTGAGAGCCCGAACCATAGGTCCAGGGACCTAATCCCTGGGGGCCTCAACACCAGCTCCAAGGGCCCAACCCCTGAGCGCCCGAACCATAGCTCCAGGGGCCCAACCCCTGACCGCCCGAACCATAGCTCCAGGGGCCTAACCCCTGGGGGCCCCCACCCCAGCTCCAAGGACCCAACCCCTGAGCGCCCGAACCATAGCTCCAGGGGCCTAACCCCTCGGGTCCCAACACCAGCTCCAGGGCCATAACACCTCGGGGCCCCAACACCAGCTCCAGGGGCCCAACCCCTGAGCGCCCGTCCCACAGCTCCAGGGGCCTAACACCTGGGGGCCCAAACCCCAGCTCCAGGGGCCCAACCCCTGGGGGCCCCAACACCAGCTCCAGGGGCCCGACCCCTGAGCGCCGGAACCATAGCTGCAGGGGCATAACCCCTGGGGGCCCCCACCCCAGCTCCAAGGGCCCAAAACCTGAGCACCCGAACCATAGCTCCAGGGGCCTAACCACTGGGGCCCCAACACCAGCGCCAGGGGCTCAACCCCTGGAGGCCCCAACAACACCTCCAGGGGCCGAACCCTTGAGCGCCCGAACCATAGCTCCAGGGGCCTAACCCCTGGGGGCCCCAACCCCAGCACAAGGGGCCCAACCCCTGACGGACCCAACACCAGCTCCAGGGGCCCGACCCCTGACAGCCCGAACCATAGCTCCAGGGTCCAAACCCCTGACAGCCCCAACACCAGCTCCAGGGGCCCAACCCCTGAGCGCCCGAACCATAGCTCCAGGGGCCCAACACCTGAGCGCCCGAACAATAGCTCCAGACGCCTAACCCCTGGGGCCCCAACACCAGCTCCAGGGGCCCAACCCCTGGGGGCCCCAACACCAGCTCCAGGGGCCCAACCCCTGAGCGCCTGAAACATAGGCCCAGGGGCCTAACCCCTAGGGGCCCCAACCCCAGCTCCAGGGGCCCAACCCCTTGGGGCCCCAACACCAGCTCCAAGGGCCCAACCCCTGAGCGCCCGAACCATAGCTCCAGGGGCCTAACCCCGGGGGCCCCAACCTCACCTCCAGGGGCCCAACCCTTGGGGCCCTCGACCCCAGCTCCAGGGGCCCAATCCCTGAGCGCCCGAACCATAGCTAAAAGGGGCCTAAACCCTGGGACCCCAACACCAGCTCCAGGGGTCCAACCCCTGGGGGCCCTAACACCAGCTCCAGGGGCCCAACCCCTGAGCGCCCGAACCATAGCTCCAGGGGCCTAATCCCTGGGGGCCCCAAAACCAGCTCCAAGAGCCCAAACCCTGAGCGCCCGAACGATACCTCCAGGGGCCCAACCCCTGGGGGCCCCAACACCAGCTCCAGGGGCCCAACCCCTGAGCGCCCGAACCATAGCAACAGGGGCCCAACCCCTGAGTGCCCGAACCATAGCTCTAGGGGCCTAACTCCTGGGGGCCCCCACCCCAGCTCCAGGGGCCTAACCCCTGGGGCCCTAGACCCCAGCTCCAGGGGCCCAACCCCTGAGCGCCCGTACCACAGCTCCAGGGGCCTAACCCCTTGGGGCCCAAACCCCAGCTCCAGCGGCCCAACCCCTGGGGGCCCCAACACCAGCTCCACGGGCCCGACCCCTGAGTGCCAGAACCATAGCTCCAGGGGCCTAACCCCTGGGGGCCCCAACACAAGTTCCAGGGGCCCAACCCCTGAGCGCCCGAACCATAGCTACAGGGGACTAACCCCTGGGGGCCCCTACCCCAACTCCAGGGGCCCAACCCCTGGAGGCCCCAACACCAGATCCAGGGTCCCAACCCCTCAGCGCCCGAACCATAGCTCCAGGGGCCTAATCGCTGGGGGCCCAACACCAGCTCCAAGGACCCAACCCCTGAGAGCCCGAACAATAACTCCAGGGGCCTAACCCCTGGGGGCCCCAACACCAGCTCCTCGGGCCCTAACCCTGAGTGCCCGAACCATAGCTCCTGGGGATTAACCCCTGGGGGACCCAAGCCCAGCTCCAGCGGCCCAACCCTTGAGCGCCCGAACCATAGCTCCAGGGGCCTAACGCCCGGGGGCCCCAACCCCAGCTCCAGGGGCCCAACCCCTGGGGCACTCGACCCCAGCTCCAGGGGCCTAACCTCTGGGGCCCCAACACCAGCTCCTCGGGCCCTACCCCTGAGTGCCTGAACCATAGCTCCAGGGGCCTAACCACTGGGGGCCCCCACTCCAGCTCCAAGGGCCCAACCCCTGAGCGCCCGAACCATAGCGCCAGGGGCCTAACCCCTGGGGCCCCAACATCAGCTCCACGGGCCCAACCCCTGGGAGCCCCAACACCAGCTCCAGGGGCCCTACCCTAGAGCTCCCGACCCATAGCTCCATACAGGAAATGCTCTGTGCATTACCCTGCCTGACCACAAGGTGTCACTGTTGCTCCATGCGCGGAAATGCTCTGTGCATTACCCTATGTGGCCACACGGTGCCACTCTTGCTCCATGCAGCAAATGCTCTTGGCATTATCCTGCATAGCCACACAGTGTTACTGTTGCTCCACGCGTGAAATGCTCTGGGCACTACTGTGATGGAGTGGGGACTGTCTGTGTGGGGGATGGGAGAGCAGGGGGTGACTTTAGCTCAGGGGCCCCAACACCAGCTCCAGGGGCCCAACCCCTGAGCACCCGAATCATTGCCCCAGGGGCCTAACCCCTGGGGGACGCAACACCAGCTCCAGGGGCCCAACCCCTGAGCGCCCGAACCATAGCTGCAGGGGCCTAACCCCTGGGGGCCCGAACCATAGCTCCAGGGGCCTAACCCCTAGGGGCCCCAACCCCAGCTCCAGGGGCCCAACCCCTGGGGGCCCCAACACCAGCTCCAAGGGCCCAATCCCTGAGCGCCCGAACCATAGCTCCAGGGGCCTAACCCCTGGGAGACCCAACCCCAGCTCCAGCGGCCCAACCCCTGGGGCCCTCGACCCCAGCTCCAGGGGCCCAAACCCTGAGCGCCCGAACCATAGCCCCAGGAGCCCAACCCCTGAGCGCCCGAACCATAGCTCCAGGGGCCTAACCTCTGGGGCCCCAACACCAGCTCCTCGGGCCCTACCCCTGAGTGCCTGAACTATAGCTCCAGGGGCCTAACCACTGGGGGCCCCCACGCCAGCTCCAAGGGCCCAACCCCTGAGCGCCCGAACCATAGCGCCAGGGGCCTATCCCCTGGGGGCCCGAACCCCAGCTCCAGGGACCCAACCCCTGGGGGCCCCAACACTAGCTCCGGGGGCCCAACCCCTGGGGGCCCTAACACCAGCTCCAGGGGCCCAACCCCTAAGCGCCCGAACCATAGCTCCAGGGGCCTAACCCCTGGGGGCCCCAACACCAGCTCCAGAGGCCCAACCCCTGAGCGCTCGAACAATACCTCCAGGGGCCTAACCCCTGGGGGCCCCAACACCAGCTCCAAGGGCCCAACCCCTGAGCGCTCGAACCACAGCTATGGGGGCCTAACCCCTGGGGGACCCCACCCCAGCTCCAAGGGCCCAAAACCTGAGCACCAGAACCATAGCTCCAGGTGCCTAACCGCTGGGGCCCCAACACCAGCGCCAGGGGCCGAACCCTTGGGGGCCCCAACACCAGCTCCAGGGGCCCAACCCCTGAGCGCCCGAACCATAGCTCCAGGGGACTAACCCCTGGGGGCCCCAACCCCAGCTCAAGGGGCCCAACCCCTGACGGCCCCAACACCAGCTCCAGGGGCCCAACCCCTGAGAGCCCGAACCATAGCTCCAGGGGCCCAACCCCTGACACCCCCAACACCAGATCCAGGGGCCCAACCCCTGAGCGCCCGAACCATAGCTCCAGGGGACTAACCCCTGGGGCCCCAACACCAGTCCAGGGGCCCAACCCCTGAGCTCCCGAAGCATAGCTCGAGGGGAATAACCCCTCGGGGCCCCAACACCAGCTTCAGGGGTCCAACCCCTTAGCGCCCGAACCATAGCTGCAGGGGCCTAACCCCTGGGGGCCCCAGCCACAGTTCCAACGGCCCAACCCCTGAGCGCCGGAACCATAGCTCCAGGGGCCTAACCCCTGGGGGCCCCAGCCCCAGTTCCAACGGCCCAACCCCTGAGCGCCGGAACCATAGCTCCAGGGGCCTAACCCCTGGGGCCCCAACACCAGCTCCAGGGGCCCAACCCCTGGGGGCCCCAACAAAGGCTTCAGGGGCCCAACCCCTCAGCGCCCGAACCATAGCCCCAGGGGTCTAACCCTCGGGGGCTCCAACCAGAGCTCCAAGGGCCGAACCCCTGGGGGCCCCAACACCAGCTCCAGGGTCCCAACCCCTGAGCGCCCGAACCATAGCTCCAGGGCCTAACCCCCGGGGGCCCCAACCCTAGCTCCAGGGGCCCAACCCCTGCGGACCCCAACACCAGCTCCAGGAGCCCAAGCCCTGAGCGCCCGAACCATTGCTCCAGGGGCCTAACCCCTGGGGGCCCCCAGCCCAGCTCCAAGGGCCAAACCCCTGAGCGCCCGAACCATAGTTCCAGGGGCCCAACCCCTGAGCGCCCGAACCATAGCTCCAGGGACCTAACCCCTCGGGCCCCAACACCAGCTCCAGGGCCCTAACCCCTCGGGGCCCCAACACCAGCTCCAGGGGCCCAACCCCTGAGGGCCCCAACACCAGCTCCAGGGGCCCAACCCCTGGGCGCCTGAACCATAGCTCCAGGGGCCTAACCCCTGGGGGCCCCAACCCCAGCTCCAGGGGCCCAACCCCTGGGGGCCAGAACACCAGCTCCAGGGGCCCAACCCCTGAGCGCCCGAACCATAGCTCCAGGGGCCTAACCCCCGGGGGCCCCAACCCCAGCTCCAGGGGCCCAACCCCTGGGGCGCTAGACCCCAGCTCCAGGGGCCCAACCCCTGAGCCCCCGAACCATAGCCCCAGGGGCCCAACCCCTGAGCGCCCGAACCATAGCTCCACAGGCCTAACCCCTGGGGGCCCCAACCCCAGCTACAGGGGCCCAACCCCTGAGCGCCCGAACCATAGCTCCAGGGGCCCAACCCCTGAACGCCACACCCATATCTCCAGGGGCCTAACCCCTGGGGGCCCGAACCCCAGCTCCAGGGACCCAACCCCTGGGGGCCCCAACACTAGCTCCGGGGGCCCAACCCCTGAGCGCTCGAACAATACCTCCAGGGGCCTAACCCCTGGGGGCCCCAACACCAGCTCCAAGGGCCCAACCCCTGAGCGTTCGAACCATAGCTATAGAGGCCGAACCCCTGGGGGACCCCACCCCAGTTCCAAGGGCCCAAAACCTGCGCACCCGAACCATAGCTCCAGGGGCCTAACCCCTGGGGCCCCAACACCAGCGCCAGGGGCCCAACCCCAGGGGGCCCCAACACCAGCTCCAGGGGCCCAACCCCTGAGCGCCCGAACCATAGCTCCAGGGGACTAACCCCTGGGGGCCCCAACCCCAGCTCAAGGGACCGAACCCCTGACGGCCCCAAAACCAGCTCCAGGGGCCGAACCCCTGAGAGCCTGAACCATAGCTCCAGGGGCCCAACCCCTGACAGCCCCAACACCAGCTCCAGGGGCCCAACCCCTGAGCGCCCGAACCATAGTTCCAGGGGCCTAACCCCTGGGGCCCCAACACCAGCTCCAGGGGCCCACCCCTGGGGGCCCCAGCACCAATCCACGGGACCAACCCCTGAGCGAATGAACAGTACCTCCAGGGGCCTAACCCCTGTGGGCCCCAACACCAGCTACAGGGGACCAACCCCTGGGGGCCCCAACACCAGCTCCTAGGGCCCAACCCCTGAGCGCCCGAACCATAGCTCCAGGGGCTTAACCCCCGGGGGCTCCAACCCCAGCTCCAGGGGCCCAACCCTTGGGGCCCTCGACCCCAGCTCCAGGGGCTCAACACCTGAGCGCCCAAACTATAGCTCCAGGGGCCCAACCCCTGAGCGCCCGAACCATAGCTCCAGGGGTATAACCCACGGGGGCACCAGCCACAGCTCCAGGGGTCCAACCCCTGAGTGCCCGAACCATAGCTGCAGGGGCCTAACCCCTGGGGGCCCCCACCCCAGCTCCAACGGCCAAACCCCTGAGCGCCCGAACCATAGCTCCAGGGGCCTAACCCCTGCGGGCCCCAACACCAGCTCCAGGAGCCCAAGCCCTGAGCGCCCGAACCATAGCTCCAGGGGCCTAATCCCTGGGGGCCTCAACACCAGCTCCAAGGGCCCAACCCCTGAGCGCCCGAACCATAGCTCCAGGGGCCTAACCCCTGGGGGTCCCCAGCCCAGCTCCAAGGGCCCAACCCCTGAGCGCCCGAACCATAGCTCCAGGGGCCCAACCCCTGAGCGCCCGAACCATAGCTCCAGGGACCTAACCCCTCGGGCCCCAACACCAGCTCCAGGGCCCTAACCCCTCGGGGCCCCAACACCAGCTCCAAGGGCCCAACCCTTGAGCGCTCAAACCATAGTTACAGGGGCCTAACCCCTGGGGGCCCCCGCCCCAGCTCCAAGGACCCAAAACCTGAGCACCCGAACCATAGCTCCAGGGGCCTAACCCCTGGGGCCCCAACACCACCGCCAGGGGCCCAACCCCTGGGGGCCCCAACACCAGCTCCAGGGGCCCAACCCCTGAGAGCCCGAACCATACCTCCAGGGGCCCAACCCCTGACAGCCCCAACACCAGCTCCAGGGGCCCAAACACTGAGCGCCCAAACCATAGCTCCAGGGGCCTAACCCCTAGGGCCCCAACACGAGCTCCAGGGGCCCACCCCTAGGGGCCCCAACACCAGTCCACGGGCCCAACCCCTGAGCGCCCGAAGCATAGCTCGAGGGGAATAACCCCTCGGGGCCCCAACACCAGCTCCACGGGCCCAACCCCTGAGCGCCTGAACAATACCTCCAGGGGCCTAATCTCTGTGGGCCACAACACCAGCTCCAGGGGTCCAACCCCTTAGCGCCCGAACCATAACTGCAGGGGCCTAACCCCTGGGGGCCCGAGCCCCAGCTCCAACGGCGCAACCCCTGAGCGCCGGAACCATAGCTCCAGGGGCCTAACCCCTGGGGCCCCAGCATCAGCTCCAGGGGCCCAACCCTTGGGGGCCCCAACAAAGGCTCCAGGGGCCCAACCCCTCAGCGCCCGAACCATAGCTCCAGGGGTCCAACCCCCGGGGGCTCCAGCCCGAGCTCCAGGGGCCGAACCCCTGGGGGCCCCAACACCAGCTCCAGGGTCCCAACCCCTGAGCGCCCGAACCATAGCTCCAGGGGTATAACCCAAGGGGGCACCAGCCACAGCTCCAGGGGTCCAACCCCTGAGTGCCCGAACCATTGCTGCAGGGGCCTAACCCTGGGGGCCCCCACCCCAGCTCCAACGGCCAAACCCCTGAGCGCCCGAACCATAGCTCCAGGGGCCTAACCCCTGGGGGCCCCAAAACCAGCCCCAGGAGCCCAACCCCTGGGGGCCCCAACACCAGTTCCAGGGGCCCAACCCCTGAGCGCCTGAACCATAGCTCCAGGGGCCCAACCCCTGGGGGCCCCAAGACCAGCTCCAGGGGCCCAACCCCTGAGCGCCCGAACCATAGCTCCAGGGGCCTAACCCCCGGGGGCCCCAACCCCAGGTCCAGGGGCAAAACCCCTGGAGCCCTCGACCCCAGCTCCAGGGCCCCAACCCCTGATCGCCCGAACCATAGCTCCAGGGGCCCAACCCCTGAGCGCCCGAACCATAGCTCCAGGGGCCTAACCCCTGGGGCCCAACAGCAGCTCCAGGGGCCCAACCCCTGGGGCCCCAACACCAGCTCCAGGGGCCCAACGCCTGAGCGCCCGAACCATAGCTCCAGGGACTTAACCCCTGGGGCCCCAACACCAGCTCCAGGGGCCCAGCCCCTGGGGCCCCAACACCAGCTCTAGGGGCCCAACCCCTGAGCGCCCGAACCATAGTTTCAGGGGCCTAACCCCTGGGGGCCCCAACCACAGCTCCAGGGGCCCAAACCCTGCGGGCCCCACCACCAGCTCCAGGGGCCCAAACCCTGAGCGCCCGAACCATAGCTCCATGGGCCCAACCTCTGAGCGCCCGAACCATAGCTCCAGGGGCCTAACCCCCGGGGGCCCCAACCAAAGCTCCAGGGGCCCAACCCCTGCGGACCCCAACACCAGCTCCAGGAGCCCAAGCCCTGAGCGCCCGAACCATAGCTCCAGGGGCCTAATCCCTGGGGGCCTCAACACCAGCTCCAAGGGCCCAACCCCTGAGCGCCCGAACCATAGCTCCAGGGGCCTAACCCCTGGGGGTCCCCAGCCCAGCTCCAAGGGCCCAACCCCTGAGCGCCCGAACCATAGCTCCAGGGGCCCAACCCCTGAGCGCCTGAACCATAGCTCCAGGGACCTAACCCCTCGGGCCCCAACACCAGCTCCAGGGCCCTAACCCCTCGGGGCCCCAACACCAGCTCCAAGGGCCCAACCCCTGAGCTCTCGAACCATAGTTACAGGGGCCTAACCCCTGGGGGCCCCCGCCCCAGCTCCAAGGACCCAAAACCTGAGCACCCGAACCATAGCTCCAGGGGCCTAACCCCTGGGGCCCCAACACCACCGCCAGGGGCCCAACCCCTGGGGGCCCCAACACCAGCTCCAGGGGCCCAACCCCTGAGAGCCCGAACCATACCTCCAGGGGCCCAACCCCTGACAGCCCCAACACCAGCTCCAGGGGCCCAAACACTGAGCGCCCAAACCATAGCTCCAGGGGCCTAACCCCTAGGGCCCCAACACGAGCTCCAGGGGCCCACCCCTGGGGGCCCCAACACCAGTCCACGGGCCCAACCCCTGAGCGCCCGAAGCATAGCTCGAGGGGAATAACCCCTCGGGGCCCCAACACCAGCTCCACGGGCCCAACCCCTGAGCGCCTGAACAATACCTCCAGGGGCCTAATCTCTGGGGGCCCCAACACCAGCTCCAACGGCGCAACCCCTGAGCGCCGGAACCATAGCTCCAGGGGCCTAACCCCTGGGGCCCCAGCACCAGCTCCAGGGGCCCAACCCCTGGGGGCCCCAACAAAGGCTCCAGGGGCCCAACCCCTCAGCGCCCGAACCATAGCTCCAGGGGTCTAACCCCCGGGGGCTCCAGCCCGAGCTCCAGGGGCCGAACCCCTGGGGGCCCCAACACCAGCTCCAGGGTCCCAACCCCTGAGCGCCCGAACCATAGCTCCAGGGGTATAACCCAAGGGGGCACCAGCCACAGCTCCAGGGGTCCTACCCCTGAGTGCCCGAACCATTGCTGCAGGGGCCTAACCCCTGGGGGCCCCCACCCCAGCTCCAACGGCCAAACCCCTGAGCGCCCGAACCATAGCTCCAGGGGCCTAACCCCTGGGGGCCCCAAAACCAGCCCCAGGAGCCCAGCCCCTGGGGGCCCCAACACCAGCTCCAGGGGCCCAACCCCTGAGCGCCTGAACCATAGCTCCAGGGGCCCAACCCCTGGGGGCCCCAACACCAGTCCACGGGCCCAACCCCTGAGCGCCCGAAGCATAGCTCGAGGGGAATAACCCCTCGGGGCCCCAACAACAGCTCCACGGGCCCAACCTCTGAGCGCCTGAACAATACCTCCAGGGGCCTAATCTCTGTGGGCCACAACACCAGCTCCAGGGGTCCAACCCCTTAGCGCCCGAACCATAACTGCAGGGGCCTAACCCCTGGGGGCCCGAGCCCCAGCTCCAACGGCGCAACCCCTGAGCGCCGGAACCATAGCTCCAGGGGCCTAACCCCTGGGGCCCCAGCACCAGCTCCAGGGGCCGAACCCCTGAGCGCCCGAACCATAGCTCCAGGGGCCTAACCCCTGGGGCCCCAGCACCAGCTCCAGGGGCCCAACCCCTGGGGGCCCCAACAAAGGCTCCAGGGGCCCAACCCCTCAGCGCCCGAACCATAGCTCCAGGGGTCTAACCCCCGGGGGCTCCAGCCCGAGCTCCAGGGGCCGAACCCCTGGGGGCCCCAACACCAGCTCCAGGGTCCCAACCCCTGAGCGCACGAACCATAGCTCCAGGGGCTAACCCCCGGGGGCCCCAACCCCAGCTCCAGGGGCGCAACCCTTGGGGCCCTCGACCCCAGCTCCAGGGGGTCAAAGCCTGAGCGCCCAAACTATAGCTCCAGGGGCCCAACCCCTGAGCGCCCGAACCATAGCTCCAGGGGTATAACCCCCGGGGGCTCCAGCCCCAGCTCCAGGGGTCCAACCCCTGAGCAGCCGAACCATAGCTGCAGGGGCCTAACCCCTGGGGGCCCCCACCCCAGCTCCAACGGCCAAACCCCTGAGCGCCCGAACCATAGCTCCAGGGGCCTAACCCCTGGGGGCCCCAACCCCAGCCCCAGGAGCCCAACCCCTGGGGGCTCCAACACCAGGTCCAGGGGCCCAACCCCTGAGCGCCCGAACCATCGCTCCAGGGCCCCAACCCCTGAGCGCCTGAACCATCTCTCCAGGGGCCCAACCCCTGGGAGCCCCAACACCAGTTCCAGGGGCCCAACCCCTGAGCGCCCGTACCATAGCTCCAGGGGCCTAACCCCCGGGGGCCCCAACCCCAGGTCCAGGGGCCAAACCCCTGGAGCCCTCGACCCCAGCTCCAGGGCCCCAACCCCTGATCGCCCGAACCATAGCTCCAGGGGCCCAACCCCTGAGCGCCCGAACCATAGCTCCAGGGGCCTAACCCCTGGGGCCCCGACACGAGCTGCAGGGGCCCAACCCCTGGGGGCCCCAACACCAGCTCCAGGGGCCCAACCCCTGAGCGCTCGACCCAAAGCTCCAGGGGCCTAACCCCTGGGGCCCCAACACCAGCTCCAGGGGTCCAACCCTGGGGGCCATAACACCGGCTCCAGGGGCCCAACCCCTGAGCGCCCGATCGATACCTCCAGGGGCCTAACCCCTGGGGGCCCAAACACCAGCTCCAGGGGCCTAACCCCTGAGCGCCCGAACCATAGCTCCAGGAGCCTAACCCCTGGGGGCCCGCACCCCAGCTCCAGGGGCCGAACCCCTGGGGCCCTCGACCCCAGTTCCAAGTGCCCAACCCCTGAGCGCCCGAATCATAGCTCCCGGGGCCCAACCTCTGAACGCCAGAACCTTATCTCCAGGTGCCTAACCCCTGGGTGCCCGAACCCCAGCTCCAGGTACCCAACCCCTGGGGGCCCCAGCACCAGCTCCGGGGGCCCAACCCCTGGGGGAACGAACACCAGCTCCAGGGGCCCAACCCCTGAGCGCCCGAACCATAGCTCCAGGGGCCTAACCCCTGGGGGCCCCAACACCAGCTCTAGGGGCCCAACCCCTGAGCGCTCGAACAATACCTCCAGGGGCCTAACCTCTCGGGGGCCCCAACACCAACTCCAGGGGCCCAACCCCTGAGCGCTCGAACCATAGCTACAGGGGCCTAACCCCTGGGGGCCCCACCCCAGCTCCAAGGGCCCAAAACCTGAGCGCCCGAACCATAGCTCCAAGGGCCTAACCCGTGGGGTCCTAACACCAGCGCCAGGGGCCCAACCCCTGGGGGCCCCAACACCAGTCCAGGGGCCCAACCCCTGAGCGCCCGAAGCATAGCTCGAGGGGAAAAACCCCTCGGGGCCTCAACACCAGCTCCAGGGGCCCAACCCCTGAGCGCCCGAACAACACCTTCATTGGCCTAACCCCTGTGGGCCCCAACACGAGCTCCAGGGGTCCAACCCCTGAGCGCCCGAACCATAGCTGCAGGGGCCTGTCAGGGACTCTACCCCAGACGGCAAAGTTCGTTGTCTGATCGCGAGAGAGACAGGCAACACCAGCAAGGTCCGATCAAAAGCTCTTTATTGACAAGTGCACGCATCAATAGAGAGCAGCTCGTCTCCCGAGAGAACCAGCCCCCTCTTTACATCTTAGTATAAGCCTATATAGACAGTTCCGTCGCGTCATAAATTATTCACTGGAGCAACCCACCCCCTTCTTTTAACAACTAGAAACTAGACACCTTTAGTATACATGCATGCCTAAAGTTAGAAATGTAAGGGAGTTAAAAACAAACAAAGAACAAAACCAGGGAGTGAAAACAAGGAGGCTGGGAAACTAGGACTCTTATCAGTTCTTTGAAGGAGCTGCCCGAACACAGCACATCTGGTACTATGCCAGGAATGCAGCTTCTCTCTTATCTCACTTTTTCCCAGCGCTTGTGAGACATGCTGCTGCTTCTCAGTGTTTTCCACTCAGGGATTACCCACAAACCTCTGTTAGCCTGACTTTGGTCAGGTTGGCATACCTGGTTTTGTCTGCTATATCTTTATTCAGGCCTAACAATCCCCCCTTTGTCCCTAGAGGACCATAATGGGAATCTTGGGACACATATTCATTTAACAATTGTACGGGGGAGGCTAGTAAACCATGACCCAAGGTCTGAGTGGAGGTCCTTAAAACTAAAAGTGTGATCAAGAGATATAGCATGGAAAACAACAGCAACGTTCTTAATAGCTTGTAAATCTTTGTCAATTAAGCCAGAGTGATTAACAGCAAAGCAACATTTTTTTCCAATGCGAACACAAGCCCCTCCCTAATTCAGCATTCATGGCATTTAGCACACGTCTATTTTGCAAAGTTACTTTTGCTACTTCATCAGTCTTTCGTTGCAACTTTTGGAAAGCGTCTATCAATGCATTAGCTGTTTTTTTTTTTCAGGCTCTGCAGAAATATTTACAACTGCTCTCTTGAGCTTAGCCACCCACAATCCAGGAATGAGTGCACGGACAAAAGAGTGGAATCCTGTTTGTCTGACAACTAAGGGATTGGGGCACTGACTATAAATCAGTTAGGTATACCAAGTGGTTTAATTTCCCAGATGTTTTGGTGAATAATCCAGTCCCATGTGCATCCTCCCCATGGACCCGTCAGGATTCGGTATGTGGAAGCCCACACCCCCCAGTCCAAATGCTTGGAAGGAGCACTGTAAATGTTTACACTTCCACCCAGAAAGTTTTTAGTATATCTCCATGACCACAGATCAGATGGTACTCCTGATGTGTCTGTAAGGGTAGTGGGCCAAGTCTGGTACTCAAGATCACTCCAAATGGCCATCAGCTGGTCATTCAGGAAATTCTGAATCTCCAAACATACTAGATCCCACTGCAATGCCTTTCCAGCCTCAATGATATTTAATACCATTTTTCCTTGGTGTAGTACTATATTACATTTGTTATTTAACTATTTTTAGGTACTTTTAAAAGGCATTGACATTAATAGCATAGGAGGGGGTTACATTATTAGTCACTGGAATGGTTTCAGTACAGGTAAAATTTCCAGTGGCAGAACAAACCCTTCGGGTACTTGTTATTTAAAATCCAATACATGCTGAAGAATTTATCCAGAACACAGGGCACAGCCTGTAGAATATACCCCAAAATCCAATCAATACCACATTCCCAAGCATGGGTCCCACAAATTTTTTCTGCCAGTGTACAATTCTTTGTTTCTTCACCAGGGTCAGTTTTTAATGTCCTTTCTAGTCAGGAATTCCTGGACTTTAGCAATTTCAGTAGAGTGAGTGTTTCTTCTTCTTTCCCAAAACAGTCGTGGTGCAGCATCATATAGGGGAGAGGTTACTAGCACATCACCCTGTAATGGTTTTGCTTTTTTTAGAAAAATTCAAAGGCACAGTAGATCTGTCAGTGGATAAGGGAGAGGTTACTAGCACTTCACCTTGTACTTTTTTCCTACTGTCCAGAAGGCACAGTGGAGCTAGAAGGTGAAACAGGCTAATCATCAGTAGGAGAATTCTCCCAATGTGGAGGGGTCTTTTTGCACTGAGAATCTTGGGTCCAAGCAGTCAGTCTTTGGCACTTCACAGCGGTGTTGGTAGTCATCAGGACTTAAGAGCCTTTCCAGCATGGAGCCAAGGCAGTCTTTCGTTGGTGGACCTTTACATCAATCCCGTCTCCTGGTTGTAAGGAGTGGCAGGGCTGCTAGGGTCTTTGGGTAGCGATTCCTTACCTGTGAGAAAAGAAACTTAACACATTTCATTAGTGCCTGGCAGTGTTTTTCAGATATCATAGCTGCATGGGCAAATTCAAGCTCTCCTTTTCCTGGTTGTTAACCAAGTCTTAACTGTGAGCAGTGTCCTTGAATGGAGTCAGTGTCTTATCTATAGCCTGAGCTTGCTATTTTATTTTATTTTATTTTTTTCAGTTAATTCATTCTGTTCTTTGTCCTTTTTTCCTTCTTGGCTTCTTTCAACCTGCAAAGTAAACTTTCACTTTTTACTTATACACCTTTTTCCCAACAATGAACACCTACACATTGTCATTATACAGTACATTAGTCTTATTATTTAATATATGCCACACATAACTTTTTACTAAAATAACCTTATTACAGAGCTTTCGAGCAACAAGCCAGGACAAGCACACCCACTTTGAGGAGTTCACTCAATACAACCTCTAGTCCAATAGCCTTCCACCATCCCCAGCCCTCTGGCTAGAAATCTGAGGTAGCCAGAAAGATCCCATGTACAATATGGGGAGTGGGTTAACTTTTCATGTCCTTGCTTTCAAAGACTGTTGGTATGCAAATTTTAACAACAATTTTTGCCATTAACAATTTGACCAATAAAGTTTCTTTTCCTTACTTAAGGAAATGCATTAGACTTTAGTATATCACATTCTCCTGATTTATCTAAACACTTTGTATTCCAAGTTGAACAAAACAAGTATCTGCATTTTAATTTAACCTTTTTGTTTGATTTTAAACTAGATTATTTTATAAAAATATTAAACACAAAAATTCCGGCCACAAGACAAACACCACAAGACAGAACATAGAACACAAAACAATTTCTATTGTGCCAGTAAATGCATGTTACGTTGAATGCTGTTTAGCTGGCATCAGTTTTCTCTGATTATCTGAAAGACAAAAAAACAGAGGTCTACCCCTTCTGGGCAGACAATCATTGCTTAAAATAGACAAATTCCCTTGTTGATTTCAGGAAAAACAAAGGAATTATCCCATATTTTATGTGTTTCATAGGCAGCCCAGGTTTCAGTGGCTTCTACCTTATCAGTTAGATAATTTGCATGAATACAGATGCTTTCTGGCTTGCTTTTTACTTTTAACTCTTGCTTTCAAACACTGAAAGAAAACATCACTACTTATAGTGCCCTTACAGCCTAATAAAATTTCAATTACATAGCACTATATACATTTTTCAGCTAATTTAACTAAATTCTAAATGATTGCAATTAACAATTTCTTTGCCTCAATTTATTTACAAACATTTTAAAGACACCAAGAACTTTCCTCTTTAGCATTTTTACAAAGTTTAACTGCTGTTTCCTCCAGCAACTACAGAGTTAACTTCTCACTCTCCCTTAAATCACTTGCTTGTTTCCCAACAGCCATTTTTATCAACTCAAATCACCATTCCAAGTAAGTCCTGGGTATTTGAAATCCCCATGCTTACACTTACTTACTCCTTTCTTCCACTACACCCTTAAAGTTTTCCAACCTGTTTTCCAATCTCTCTGTCTGTTGCCTGCCCGCCTGGGCCCGATCCTGCTTTTCTCACTGAACCGTCCCTTCCATAGGCACCAACTTATTCCACTACCAGTTTAGCTAGGAGGGTGGGCTTCTCAACTAGCCCCCCACCCCTCCTGGTTTCTTCCCTTAAACATTCTTACTCACAAGACTACCTGAGTTCTCCTTCATGAGGCTTGCCACCTAGACGAAGACACATGGCCCATTGGGCAAAGGCCATTTACTTAACATATAATTTGAAGGACTATTCTTAGAGGGTTTACCCAGAGACTCATTTATCTGTTTAACACTTAAACAGAAAAGAGAATTACACAGAGAGCAGAGGGAATTACAGTCTAAGCCAGACTTTCCCACTTCTATACACTGACCGCTACAGGGGACAGGACAGAAGGATCTCAATTTAACCTCAGAGCTGTTTTGCACACATGGCTTCCACTCCGAGGAATTACGAACAAGAGGTTCAGTTCCACCCACACTCCTAACACCCAAATGAACAGAGAAAAAAACAAGAACAGTAACTGGTTAAATAGAACAGAACCAGAACCAAATAGTGTTTTCTTATTTTATTAGGACTCACTTTTACTCATGCAGTTCTCAGCATATAACACCAACAGTACCAAGCAAAGCAAACACAAAATAACAAGGATAAAACAAATAGATGGTGTAAATTCTGCAGGGCTCCCCCCTTCTTAATTGCTCACCAAACTGTGACAAATTTTTGTTACCAATCTATCCCTCATGTCAGATGATCAGGCTGACACTACAGGATCGTTGGGGGAAGATAAAGAAAACACACCATATAACTGAATTTTAAAGCTTCATTTATAAAATAATAAAACAACAACGGAGAGTGTTGGGAACGCTCTCACATCACTCAGGAAAATATTAATGCCCCAAGCCCGAAGCTTCTTTCATACTTACACACGTACGTCCAGACTGGCCACTTCTGTGTATAATGTTCAGAGGCGGGGGAGAGGTGGAAGGGAGATTATCCTGTATACAGCTTGTCCAGAATTTCCAACATGCTTTTGCTCTTGGGAGGGCTGTTCTTTTACACCCTGGAATCTCCTGCGGCGTCTCTTTCAGAGATTCCAGTCCAGGTCAGCTGCCTGTGGCTTCTTTGGTGTCACCAAGCCACACCGACTCCAGGGTCACAAAGGCACACTGTTGGATTTTACTGGACAGTTAAGCTTTGCAAATGTAATTTCAGTTCTGTAACTTGTATTTTCTTTGCTTCGCCTCTGTCTACATTTTTTTCTTCACAGCCAGCTGGGGCCGAAAGCAGCCCCTCCCTGCACCAAGCACAGTCCGCGCCGATTCCTGACCCTGAACGCAGAGCACCCCCCTCCTTCCATCCCGGGGCCGAGATGATTTTTAAATTAACCCTTTCCTTATGTCTTTTTCTTTTTTTTTTCTCTTTCCCATTAAACATTCTAGTAGCAATGCTAACTACTTCAGACAAACTTTTCCCTTGCGTACCATTTGGATGCTTTTTAAATCTTTTTGCAATATCCTTTGCACATTGTGACATGAAAACCATTTTAACCATCTCCTTTCCATGATCAGTTTTAGGATTTAAATTCCCATGCTTTTTAACTTCACAAATCAGTCGAGCACAAAAGTCAGAGAGGTGCTTATCTGGATGCTGAACACAAGCAGTTACCTTGCTCCAATTTGGAGTAGCCTCCCCTGCATCTCTAATACCATTTAAAACAGCTTTTAAAAATCCATCCATCTTTGTTTTTTGAGCTGGATTATTGGGATTCCAGTTAGGGTCAGTAATTAGCCAAGGTGCATTCAAATGAGCTGCAGATTTTTCTTTTACTTTTTGTCTTTCATCTTCTGTCATGAGAGTATCTAATAACTGATTTACATTTGCCCAGGTGGGCACATGAGTGAAAAAGATTTTGCAGAACATTCTTTCCACTGCCTCAGGATTGTCTCATAAGTGAGGCATAGTGCACTGCCAGTTAAACAAATTTGAAGTTGCAAACAGGGTATGGGTAAAACCATTTCATGTTCCCCAGCAACCAGTAGAACCAGATAAGTTCTCAATGAGGCTTGTAATATCAGGGGTGTCTCAGAAACATTCTCCCTCATGGAGTTAAGTAACCTAGTGGGGGTCCACAAGGGCAAGGACAAGGGCTGCTGTAATATTGGGGGTGTTTGAAAAGCAGTCCCTGACCAAGTTTGCAAAAGGCTGGCTGGAGGCTGCACAGAGAGGGTGAGGCTGTCTGATTCCTCTGAAGATGAGGGACCATCACTCTGAGCTCCCCCTTGATTCTCCTTTGTCCCTGAACTGTCCCTAACCTGCTTTTGAATCCTTGCACTCCATCAGACGGGGAAGAACAGGAACAAAATTGTCCTCCTCCCGGTGCGGCTCTGGTGCATATGGTGGGGGATTTTTTTACAAGAGCTCTCCATACAAACAGCTTTAAAAGCTACCCATCCCTTCATGGGTTTATAATTATACCATACAAACAAGTAATCCATTTGTTCCGGCCTAAGATCAACCAAAATATCCCTTAAGGAATTCATCCTATCTGTGGAAAAGGTTTCACCCTCCGGCCAGTCTCTAGTCAGGGGCAAATGAAAGGTAAATGATGGCCATTGGATCCAACACAGATTTCTCATCTTAAATTTAACTAGACCAGCTGTCTCAGAAATCTCTTTCCAATCTCTAAGTATCAGAGACAACGGGGCGTCCCCCGGGCACTTATTGCCAACTTGTCCCATTTTAATGAAGGGACTCTAACCCTTCTTCCCCGCGTCGAGGTAAAGGGACTCTAACCCCCACCTCCCCACGTCGAGCTCTCACTTACCTCTCCAGGGACTTGAATACCTGGACTGGGACTCAAACCCAGACAACTTGGATCCTGCGCAAACCTGGACTGGGACTCTAACCCAGACCTGGACTGGGACTCTAACCCAGACCTAAGTAGTCAGGGACTCTAACCCCGACAACCTGGACCCTACTCAACGGGTAGGTGGACGTTGCTGGATTTCTACGAGCTTCAGCTGGTTCACAGAACACGCCTTATCGCCAACGCAGAGATCAGATCACCAGGCAAGGCTCCTCTAAACTGGAGGATGCGCGCTGCGTTGCCTCAGGGTCCGATCCCCCGCCGGAGAGTCAGACGGGTCCCGGCGGAGTCGCCAAAGATGTCAGGGACTCTACCCCAGACGGCAAAGTTCGTTGTCTGACCGCGAGAGAGACAGGCAACACCAGCAAGGTCCGATCAAAAGCTCTTTATTGACAAGTGCACGCATCAATAGAGAGCAGCTCGTCTCCCGAGAGAACCAGCCCCCTCTTTACATCTTAGTATAAGCCTATATAGACAGTTCCGTCGCGTCATAAATTATTCACTGGAGCAACCCACCCCCTTCTTTTAACAACTAGAAACTAGACACCTTTAGTATACATGCATGCCTAAAGTTAGAAATGTAAGGGAGTTAAAAACAAACAAAGAACAAAACCAGGGAGTGAAAACAAGGAGGCTGGAAAACTAGGACTCTTATCAGTTCTTTGAAGGAGCTGCCCGAACACAGCACATCTGGTACTATGCCAGGAATGCAGCTTCTCTCTTATCTCACTTTTTCCCAGCGCTTGTGAGACATGCTGCTGCTTCTCAGTGTTTTCCACTCAGGGATTACCCACAAACCTCTGTTAGCCTGACTTTGGTCAGGTTGGCATACCTGGTTTTGTCTGCTATATCTTTATTCAGGCCTAACAGGCCTAACCCCTGGGGGACCCCACCCCAGCTCCAACGGCCCAACCCCTGAGCGCCGGAACTATAGCTCCAGGGGCCTAACCCCTGGGGGCCCAAACCCCAGCCTCAGGAGCCCAACCCCTGGGGGCCCCAACACCAGCTCCAGGGGCCCAACCCCTGGAGGCCCCAACAAAGGCTCCAGGGGCCCAACCCCTCAGCGCCCGAACCATAACTCCAGGGGTCTAACCCCCGGGGGCTCCAACCCGAGCTCCAAGGGCCGAACCCCTGGGGGCCCCAACACCAGCTCCAGGGTCCCAACCCCTGAGCGCCCGAACCATAGCTCCAGGGGCCCAACCCCTGCGGACCCCAACACCAGCTCCAGGAGCCCAAGCCCTGAGCGCCCGAACCATAGCTCCAGGGGCCTAATCCCTGGGGGCCTCAACACCAGCTCCAAGGGCCCAACCCCTGAGCGCCCGAACCATAGCTCCATTGGCCTAACCCCTGGGGGCTCCCACCCCAGTTCCAAGGGCCCAACCTCTGATCGCCCGAACCATAGCTCCAGGGGCCCAACCCCTGAGCGCCCGAACCATAGCTCCACGGGCCTAACCCCTAGGGCCCAAACACCAGCTCCAGGGCCCTAACCCCTCGGGGCCCCATCACCAGCTCCAGGGGCCCAACCCCTGAGCGCCCGAACCATAGCTCCAGGGGCATAACCCCTGGGGCCCCAACACCAGCTCCAGGGGCCCAACCCCTGGGGGCCCCAACAAAGGCTCCAGAGGCCCAACCCCTCAGCGCCAGAACCATACCTCCAGGGGTCTAACCCCCGGGGGCTCCAACCCGAGCTCCAAGGGCCAAACCCCTGGGGACCCCAACACCAGCTCCAGGGTCCCAACCCCTGAGCGCCCGAACCATAGCTCCAGGGGCTTAACCCCCGGGGGCCCCAACCACAGCTCCAGCGGCCCAACCCCTGCGGACCCGAACACCAGCTCCAGGAGCCCAAGCCCTGAGCGCCCGAACCATAGCTCCAGGGGCCTAACCCCTGGGGGCCCCCACCCCAGCTCCAGGGGCCCAACCCCTGAGCGCCCGAACCATAGCTCCAGGGGCCTAACCCCTGGGGCCCCAACACCAGCTCCAGGGCCCTAACCCCTCAGGGCCCCATCACCAGCTCCAGGGGCCCAACCTCTGAGCGCCCGAACCATAGCTCCAGGGGCCTAACCCCTCGGGCCCCAACACCAGCTCCAGGGCCCTAACCCCTCGGGGCCCCATCACCAGCTCCAGGGGCCCAACCCCTGAGCGCCCGAACCATAGCTCCAGGGGCCTAACCCCTGGGGCCCCAACACCAGCTCCAGGGCCCTAACCCCTCGGGGCCCCATCACTAGCTCCAGGGGCCCAACCCCTGAGCGCCCGAACCATAGTTCCAGGGGCCTAACCCCTCGGGCCCAAACACCAGCTCCAGGGCGCTAACCCCTCGGGGCCCCATCACCAGCTCCAGGGTCCCAAACCCTAAGCGCCCGAACCATAGCTCCAGGGGCCTAACCCCTGGGGCCCCAACACCAGCTCTAGGGGCCCAACCCCTGAGCGCTCGAACAATACCTCCAGGGGCCTAACCTCTCGGGGGCCCCAACACCAGCTCCAGGGGCCCAACCCCTGAGCGCTCGAACCATAGCTACAGGGGCCTAACCCCTGGGGGCCCCACCCCAGCTCCAAGGGCCCAAAACCTGAGCGCCCGAACCATAGCTCCAAGGGCCTAACCCGTGGGGTCCCAACACCAGCGCCAGGGGCCCAACTCCTGGGGGCCCCAACACCAGTCCAGGGGCCCAACCCCTGAGCGCCCGAAGCATAGCTCGAGGGGAAAAACCCCTCGGGGCCCCAACACCAGCTCCAGGGGCCCAACCCCTGAGCGCCCGAACAATACCTTCATTGGCCTAACCCCTGTGGGCCCCAATACGAGCTCCAGGGGTCCAACCCCTGAGCGCCCGAACCATAGCTGCAGGGGCCTAACCGATGGGGGACCCCACCCCAGCTCCAACGGCCCAACCCCTGAGCGCCGGAACTATAGCTCCAGGGGCCTAACCCCTGGGGGCCACAACCCCAGCCGCAGGAGCCCAACCCCTGGGGGCCCCAACACCAGCTCCAGGGGCCCAACCCCTGAGCGCCCGAACCATAGCTCCAGGGGCCTAACCCCTGGGGCCCCAACACCAGCTCCAGGGGCCCAACCCCTGGGGGCCCAAACAAAGGCTCCAGGGGCCCAACCCCTCAGCGCCCGAACCATACCTCCAGGGGTCTAACCCCCGGGGGCTCCAACCCGAGCTCCAAGGGCCGAACCCCTGGGGGCCCCAACACCAGCTCCAGGGTCCCAACCCCTGAGCGCCCGAACCATAGCTCCAGGGGCCCAACCCCTGCGGACCCCAATACCAGCTCCAGGAGCCCAAGCCCTGAGCGCCCGAACCATAGCTCCAGGGGCCTAATCCCTGGGGGCCTCAACACCAGCTCCAAGGGCCCAACCCCTGAGCGCCCGAACCATAGCTCCATTGGCCTAACCCCTGGGGGCTCCCACCCCAGTTCCAAGGGCCCAACCTCTGATCGCCCGAACCATAGCTCCAGGGGCCCAACCCCTCAGCGCCAGAACCATACCTCCAGGGGTCTAACCCCCGGGGGCCCCAACCCGAGCTCCAAGGGCCAAACCCCTGGGGGCCCCAACACCAGCTCCAGGGTCCCAACCCCTGAGCGCCCGAACCATAGCTCCAGGGACCTAACCCCTCGGGCCCCAACACCAGCTCCAGGGCCCTAACCCCTCGGGGCCCCATCACCAGCTCCAGGGGCCCAACCCCTGAGCGCCCGAACCATAGCTCCAGGGGCCTAACCCCTGGGGCCCCAACACCAGCTCCAGGGCCCTAATCCCTCGGGGCCCAATCACCAGCTCCAGGGGCCCAACCCCTGAGCGCCCGAACCATAGCTCCAGGGGCCTAACCCCTAGAGCCCCAACACCAGCTCCAGGGCCCTAACCCCTCGGTAACCCATCACCAGATCCAGGGGCCCAACCCCTGAGCGCCCGAACCATAACTCCAGGGGACTAACCCCTGGGGCCCCAACACCAGCTCCAGGGGCCTAACCCCTGGGGGCCCCAACAAAGGCTCCAGGGGCCCAACCCCTCAGCGCCCGAACCATACCGCCAGGGGTCTAACCCCCGGGGGCTCCAACCCGAGCTCCAGGGGCCTAACCCCTGGGGCCCCAACACCAGCTCCAGGGGCCCAACCCCTGGGGGCCCCAACAAAGGCTCCAAGGGCACAACCCCTCAGCGCCCGAACCATACCTCCAGGGGTCTAACCCCCGGGGGCTCCAACCCGACCGCCAAGGGCCGAACCCCTGGGGGCCCCAACACCAGCTCCAGGGTCCCAACCCCTGAGCGCCCGAACCATAGCTCCAGGGGCCTAACCCCCGGGGGCCCCAACCACAGCTCCAGGGGCCCAACAACTGCAGACCCCAACACCAGCTCCAGGAGCCCAAGCCCTGAGCGCCCGAACCATAGCTCCAGGGGCCTAATCCCTGGGGGCCTCAACACCAGCTCCAAGGGCCCAACCCCTGGGCGCTCGAACCATAGCTCCATTGGCCTAACCCCTGGGGGCTTCCACCCCAGTTCCAAGGGCCCAACCTCTGAGCCCCCGAACCATAGCTCCAGGGGCCGAACCTCTGAGCGCCCGAACCATAGCTCCAGGGGTCTAACCCCTCGGGCCCCAACACCAGCTCCAGGGCCCTAACCCCTCGGGGCCCCATCACCAGCTCCAGGGGTCCAACCCCTGAGCCCCCGAACCATAGCTCCAGGGGATTTACCCCTGGGGCCCCAACACCAGCTCCAGGGGCCCAACCCCTGGGGACCCCAACAAACGCTCCAGGGGCCCAACCCCTCAGTGCCCGAACCATACCTCCAGGGGTCTAACCCCCGGGGGCTCCAACCCGAGCTCCAACGGCCGAACCCCTGGGGGCCCCAACACCAGCTCCAGGGTCCCAACCCCTGAGCGCCCGAACCATAGCTCCAGGGGCCTAACCCCCGGCGGCCCCAAAAACAGCTCCAGGGGCCCAACCCCTGCGGACCCCAACACCAGCTCCAGGAGCCCAAGCCCTGAGCGCATGAACCATAGCTCCAGGGGCCTAATCCCTGGGGGCCTCAACACCAGTTCCAAGGGCACAACCCCTGAGCGCCCGAACCATAGCTCCAGTGGCCTAACCCCTGGGGGCCCCCACCCCAGCTCCAAGGGCCCAACCCCTGAGCACCCGAACCATAGCTCCAGGGGCCCAACCCCTGAGCACCCGAACCATAGCTCCAGGGGCCTAACCCCTCGGGCCCCAACACCACCTCCAGGGCCCTAACCCCTCGAGGCCCCATCACCAGCTCCAGGGGCCCAACCCCTGAGCGCCCGAACCATAGCTCCAGGGGCCTAACCCCTCGGGCCCCAACACCAGCTCCAGGGCCCTAACCCCTCGGGGCCCCATCACCAGCTCCAGGGGCTCAACCCCTGAGCGCCCGAACCATAGCTCCAGGGGCATAACCCCTGGGGCCCCAACACCAGCTCCAGGGGCCCAACCCCTGGGGACCCCAACAAAGGCTCCAGGGGCCCAACCCCTCACCGCCCGAACCATACCTCCAGGGCTCTAACCCCCGGGGGCCCCAACCACAGCTCCAGGGGCGCAACCCCTGCGGACCCCAACACCAGCTCCAGGAGCTCAAGCCCTGAGCGCCCGAACCAAAGCTCCAGGGCCCTAATCCCTGGGGGCCTCAACACCAGCTCCAAGGGCAAAACCCCTGAGCGCCCGAACCATAGCTTCATTGGCCTAACCCCTGGTGGCTCCCATCCCAGTTCCAAGGGCCCAACCTCTAAGCGCCCGAACCATAGCTCCAGGGGCCCAACCCCTGAGCACCCGAACCATAGCTCCAGCGGCCTAACCCCTCGGGCCCCAACACCAGCTCCAGGGCCCTAACCCCTCGGGGCCCCATCACCAGCTCCAGGAGTCCAATCCCTGAGCGCCCGAACCATAGCTCCAGGGGCCTAACCCCTGGGGCCCCAACACAAGCTCCAGGGCCCTAACCCCTCGGGGCCCCATCACCAGCTCCAGGGGCCCAACCCCTGAGCGCCCAAACCATAGCTCCAGGGGCCTGACCCCTCGGGCCCCAACACCAGCTCCAGGGCCCTAACCCCTCGGGGCCCCATCACCAGCTCCAGTGGCCCAACCCCTGAGCGCCCGAACCATAGCTCCAGGGGCCTAACCCCTGGGGCCCCAACACCAGCTCCAGGGGCCCAACCCCGGGGGGCCCCATCAAAGGCTCCAGGGGCCCAACCCCTGGGCGCCCGAACCATGGCTCCAGGGGCCTAATCCCTGGGGGCCTCAACACAAGCTCCAAGGGCCCAACCCCTGAGCGCCCGAACCATGGCTCCATTGGCCTAACCCCTGGGGGCTCCCACCCCAGTTCCAAGGGCCCAACCTCTGAGCCCCCGAACCATAGCTCCAGGGGCCCAACCCCTGAGCGCCAGAACCATAGCTCCAGGGGCCTAACCCCTCGAGCCCCAACACCAGCTCCAGGGCCCTAACCCCTCGGGGCCCCATGACCAGCTCCAGGGGCCCAACCCCTGAGCGCCCGAACCATAGCTCCAGGGGCCTAACCCCTCGGGCCCCAACACCAGCTCCAGGGCCCTAACCCCTCGGGGCCCCATCACCAGCTCCAGGAGCCCAACCCCTGAGCGCCCGAACCATAGCTCCAGGGGCCTAACCCCTGGGGCCCCAACACCAGCTCCAGGGGCCCAACCCCTGGGGCCCCAACAAAGGCTCCACGGGCCCAACCCCTCAGCGCCCGAACCATACCTCCAGGGGTCTAACCCCCGGGGGCTCCAACCCGAGCTGAAAGGGCCGAACCCCTGGGGGCCCCAACACCAGCTCCAGGGTCCCAACCCCTGAGCGCCCGAACCATAGCTCCAGGGGCCTAACCCCCGGGGGCCCCAACCACAGCTCCAGGGGCCCAACCCCTGCGGACCCCAACACCAGCTCCAGGGCCCTAACCCCTCGGGGCCCCATCACCAGCTCCAGGGGCCCAACCCCTGAGCGCCCGAACCATAGCTCCAGGGGCCTAACCCATGGGGCCCCAACACCAGCTTCAGGGCCCTAACCCCTCGGGGCCCCATCACCAGCTCCAGGGGCCCAACCCCAAAGCGCCCGAACCATAGCTCCAGGGGCCTTACCCCTGGGGACCCAACACCAGTTCCAGGGGCCCAACCCCTGGGGGACCCAACAAAGGCTCGAGGGGCCCAACCCCTCAGCGCCCGAACCATACCTCCAGGGGTCTAACCCCCGGGGGCTCCAACCCGAGCTCCAAGGGCCGAACCCCTGCGGACCCCAACACCAGCTCCAGGAGCCCAAGCCCTGAGCGCCCGAACCATAGCTCCAGGGGCCTAATCCCTGGGGACCTCAACACCAGCTCCAAGGGCCCAACCCCTGAGCGCCCGAACTATAGCTCCATTGGCCTATCCCCTGGGGGCTCCCACCCCAGTTCCAAGGGCCCAGCCTCTGAGCGCCCGAACCATATCTCCAGGGGCCCAACCCCTGAGCGCCCGAACCATAGCTCCAGGGGCCTAACCCCTCGGGCCCCAACACCAGCTCCAGGGCCCTAACCCCTCGGGGCCCCATCACCAGCTCCAGGGGCCCAACCCCTGAGCGCCCGAACCATAGCTCCAGGGGCCTAACCCCTGGGGCCCCAACACCAGCTCCAGGGGCCCAACCCCTGGGGGCCCCAACAAAGGCTACGGGGGCCCAACCCCTCAGCGCCCAAACCATACCTCCAGGGGTCTAATCCCGGGGGCTCCAACCCGAGCTCCAAGGGCCGAACCCCTGGGGGACCCAACACCAGCTCCAGGGTCCCAACCCCTGCGGTCCCCAACACCAGCTCCAGGAGCCCAAGCCCTGAGCGTCCGAACCATAGCTCCAGGGGCCTAACCCCTGGGGGCCCCCACCCCAGCTCCAAGGGCCCAACCCCTGAGCGCCCGAACCATAGCTCCAGGGGCCCAACCCCTGAGCACCCGAACCATAGCTCCAGGGGCCTAACCCCTCGGGCTCCAACACCAGCTCCAGGGCCCTAACCCCTCAGGGCTCCAACACCAGCTCCAGGGGCCCAACCCCTGAGAGCCCGAACCATATCTCCAGGGCGCTAACCCCTGGGGACCCGAACCCCAGCTCCAGGGGCCAACCCCTGGGGGCCCCAACACCAGCTCCAGGGGCCCAACCCCTGAGCGCCCGAACCATAGCTCCAGGGGCCTAACCCCTGGGGGCCCCAACCCCAGCTCCAGAGGCCCAACCCCTGGGGGCCCCAACACCAGCTCCAGGGGCCCAACCCCTGAGCGCCCGAACCATAGCTCCAGGGGCCTAAGCCCTCGGGCCCCAGCACCAGCTCCAGGGCCCTAACCTCTCAGGGCTCCAACACCAGCTCCAGGGGCCCAACCTCTGAGAGCCCGAACCATATCTCTAGGGGGCTAACACCTGGGGACCCGAACCCCAGGTCCAGGGGCCCAACCCCTGAGGGCCCCAACACCAGCTCCAGGGGCCCACTCCCTGGGGGCCCCAACACCAGCTCCAGGGGCCCAACCCCTGAGCGCCCGAACCATAGCTCCAGGGGCCTAACCCCTGGGGGCCCCAACCCCAGCTCCAGATGCTCAACCCCTGGGGCCCCAACACCAGATCCAGGGGCCCAACCCCTGAGCGCCCGAACCATAGCTCCAGGGGCCTAACCCCCGGGGGCCCCAAAACCATCTCCAGGGGCCCGACCCCTGGGGCCCCAACAAAGGCTCCACGGGCCCAACCCCTCAGCGCCCGAACCATACCTCCAGGGGTCTAACCCCCGGGGGCTCCAACCCGAGCTGAAAGGGCCGAACCCCTGGGGGCCCCAACACCAGCTCCAGGAGCCCAAGCCCTGAGCGCCCGAACCATAGCTCTAGGGGCCCGACCCCTGGGGGCCCCAACACAAGCTCCAGGGTTCCAACCCCTGAGCGCCCGAACCATAGCTCCAGGGGCCTAACCCCTGAGGGCCCCAACACCAGCTCCAGGGGCCCAACCCCTGAGTGCTCGAACAATACCTCAAGGGGCCTGACCCCTGGGGGCCCCAACACCAGCTCCAGGGGCCCAACCCCTCATCACTCGAACCATAGCTACAGGGGCTTAACCCCTGGGGGCCCCCACCCCAGCTCCAAGGGCCCAAAATCTGAGCGCCCGAACCATAGCTCCAGGGGCCTAAAACCTGGGGCCCCAAAACCCAGCTCCAGGGCCCAACCCCTGGGGGCCCAAACACCAGCTCCAGGGGCCCAACCCCTGGGGCCCTCGACCCCAGCTCCAGGGGCCCAACCCCTGAGCGCCCGAACCATAGCTATAGGGGCCTAACACCTGGGGCCCCAACACCAGCTCCAGGAGTCCAGCCCCTGGGGGCCCCAACACCAGCTCCAAGGGCCCAACCCCAGAGCTCCCTAACCATAGCTCTAGGGGCCCAACCCCTGGGGGCCCCAACACCAGCTCCAGGGGCCCAACCCCTGGGGCCCTCGACCCCAGCTCCAGGGGCCCAACCCCTGTGCGCTCGTACCACAGCTCCAGGGGCCTAACCCCTGGGGGCCCAAATCCCAGCTCCAGCGGCCCAACTCCTGGGGGCCCCAACACCAGCTCCAGGGGCCCAACCCCTGAGCGCCAAAACCATAGCTATAGGGGCCTAACCCCTGGGGCCCCAACACCAGCTACAGGGGCCCAACCCCTGACAGCCCCAACACCAGCTCCAGGGGCCCAACCCATGAGCGCCCGAACCATAGCTCCAGGGGCTTAACCCCTGGGGCCCCAACACTAGCTCCAGGGGCCCAGACCCTGGGGGTCCGAACACCAGTCCAGGGGCCCAACCCGAGCGCCCGAACCATAGCTCCAGGGGCCTAACCCCCGGGGGCCCCAACCACAGCTCCAGGGGCCCAACCCCTGCGGACCCCAACACCAGCTCCAGGAGCCCAAGCCCTGAGCGCCCGAACCATAGCTCTAGGGGCCTAATCCCTGGGGGCCTCAACACCAGCTCCAAGGGCCCAACCCCTGAGCGCCCGAACCATAGCTCCAGGGGCCTAACCCCTGGGGTCCCCCAGCCCAGCTCCAAGGGCCCAACCCCTGAGCGCCCGAACCATAGCTCCAGGGGCCTAACCCCTCGGGCCCCAACACCAGCTCCAGGGCCCTAACCCCTCAGGGCTCCAAAACCAGCTCCAGGGGCCCAACCCCTGAGCGCCCGAACTATAGCTCCAGGGGCCTAACCCCTGGGGGCCCCAACACCACCTCCAGGGGCCCAACTCCTGGGGGCCCCAACACCAGCTCCAGGGGCCAACCCCTGAGTGCCCGAACCATAGCTCCAGGGGCCTAACCCCCGGGGGCCCCAACCCCAGCTCCAGGGGCCCAACCCCTGGGGGCCCCAACACCAGCTCCAGGGTTGCAACCCCTGAGCGCCCGAACCATAGCTACCGGGGCCTAACCCCTGGGGGCCCACACCCCAACTCCAAGGTCCCAAAACCTGAGCGCCCGAACCATAGCTCCAGGGGCCTAACTCCTGGGGCCCCAACACCAGCGCCAGTGGCCCAACCCCTGGGGGCCCCAACAAAGGCTACAGGGGCCCAACCCCTCAGCGCCCGAACCATAGGTCCAGAGGTATAACCCCCGTGGGCTCCAACCCGAGCTCCAGGGGCCTAACCCCTAGGGGCCCCCACCCCAGCTCCAACGGTCCAACCCCTGAGTGCCCGAACCATAGCTCCAGGGGCACAACCCCTGAGCGCCCGAACCATAGCTCCAGGGGCCTAACCCCTCGGGCCCCAACACCAGCTCCAGGGCCCTAACCCCTCGGGGCCCCAACACCAGCTCCAGGGGCCCAACCCCTGAGAGCCCGAAACATATCTCCAGGGGGTTAACCCCTGGGGACCCGAACCCCAGCTCCAGGGGCCCAATCCCTGGGGGCCCCAACACCAGCTCCAGGGGCCCAACCCCTAGGGCCCCAACATCAGCTCCAGGGGCCCAACCCCTGAGCGCCCGAACCATAGCTCCAGGGGCCTAACCCCTGGGGGCCTCAACACCAGCTCCAGGGGCCCAATCCCTGAGCGCTCGAACAATACCTCCAGGGGACTAACCCCTGGGAGCCCCAACACTAGCTCCAGGGGCCCAACCCCTGAGCACTCGAGCAATAGCTATAGGGGCCTAACCCCTGGGGGCCCCCACCCCAGCTCCAAGGGCCCAAAACCTGAGCGCCCGAACCATAGCTCCAGAGGCCTAACTCCTGGGGCCCCAACACAAGCGCCAGGGGCCAAACCCGTGGGGGCCCCAACACCAGCTCCAGGGGCCCAACCCCTGAATGCCTGAACCAGAGCTCCAGGGGCCTAACCCCTTGGGCCTCAAGACCAGCTCCAGAGGTCCAGCCCCTGGGGGCCCCAGCACCAGTCCAGGGGCCCAACGCCTGAGCACCCGAAGGACAGCTCGAGGGGCCTAAAACCTCGGGGCCCCAACACCAGCTCCAGGGGCCCAACCCCTGAGCGCCCGAACCATAGCTGCAGGGGCCTAACCTCTGGGGGACCCCACCTCAGCTCCAATGGCCCAACCCCTAAGCGCTGGAACAATAGCTCCAGGGGTCTAACCCCCGGGGGCTCCAACCCCAGCTCCAGGGGTCCAACCCCTGAGCGCCCGAACCATAGCTGTAGGGGCCCAACCCCTTGGGGCCCCCACCCCAGCTCCAACGGCCCAACCCCTGAGCGCCGGAACCATAGCTCCAGGGGCCTAACCCCTGGGGGCCCCAACCCGAGCCCCAGGAGCCCAACCCCTGGGGGCGCCAGCACCAGCTCCAGGGGCCCAACAACTGAGCACCCGAACCATCGCTCCAGGGTCCCAACCCCTGAGCGCCTGAACCATAGCTCCAGGGGCCTAACCCCTGGGGCCCCAACACCAGCTCCAGGGGTCCAACCCCTGGGGGCCCTAACACCAGCTCCAGATGCCCAACCCCTGAGCGCCCGAACCATAGCTCCAGGGGCCTAATCCCTGGGGGCCCCAAAACCAGCTCCAAGAGCCCTAACCCCTGAGCGCCCGAACGATACCTCCAGGGGCCTAACCCCTGGAGGCCCCAACACCAGCTTCAGGGGCCCAACCCCTGGGGCCCTCGACCCCAGCTCCAGGGGCCCAACCCCTGAGCGCCCGTACCATAGCTCCAGGGGCCTAACCGCTGGGGGCCCATACCCCAGCTCCAGCGGCCCAACCCCTGGGGACTTCAACACCAGCTCCAGGGGCCCAAAACCTGAGCGCCCGAACCATAGCTCCAGGGGCCTAACCCCTGGGACCCCAACACCAGCTCCAGGAGCCCAACCAAAGAGCACCCTACCCATAGCTACAGGGGCCCAACCCCTGGGGGCCCCAACACCAGCTCCAGGGGCCCAACCCCTAGGGGCCCCAACACCAGCTCCAAGGACCCAACCCCTGAGCGCCAGAAAAATACCTCCAGGGGCCTAACCCCTGGGGGCCCCAACACCAGCTCCTCGGGCCCTACCCCTGAGTGCCCGAACCATAGCTCCAGGGTCCTAACCACTGGGGGCCCCCACCCCAGCTCCAAGGGCCCAACCCCTGAGCGCCCGAACCATAGCGCCAGGGTCCTAACCCCTGGGGCCCCAACACCAGCTCCACAGGCCCAACCCCTGGGAGCCCCAACATCAGCTCCAGGGGCCCAACCCGAGCTCCCGAACCATAGCTCCATGCAGGAAATACTCTGTGCATTACCCTGCCTGACCACAAGGTGTCACTGTTGCTCCATGCGGGGAAATGCTCTGTGTATTACCCTGTGTGGCTACATGGTGTCACTGTTGCTCCATGGGGGGAAATGCTCTGTGCATTACCCTATGTGGCCACACGGTGTAACTCTTGCTCTATGCAGCAAATGCTCTGGGCATTACCCTGCACAGCAACACAGTGTTACTGTTGCTCCATGCGTGAAATGCTCTGGGCATTACTGTGATGGAGTGGGAACTGTCTGTGTGGGGGATGGGAGAGCAGGGGGTGACTTTAGCTCAGGGGCCCCAACACCAGCTCCAGGGGCCCAACCCCTGAGCGCCCGAAACATAGCTCCAGGGGCCTAACCCCTGGGGACCCTAACACCAGCTCCAAGGGCCCAACGCCTGAGCGCCCGAACAATACCTCCAGGGGCCTAACCCCTGGGGGACCCAACACCAGCTCCAGGGGCCCAACCCCTGAGCGCCCGAACCATAGCTCCAGGGGCCTAACCCCTGGAGGCCCCCACCCCAGCTCCAAGGGCCCAACCCCTGAGCGCCCGAACCATAGCTCCAGGGGCCTAACCCCTGGAGGCCCCCACCCCAGCTCCAGGGGCCCAACCCCTGAGCGCCTGAACCATAGCTCCAGGGGCCTAATCCCTGGGGCCCAAACACCAGCTCCAGGGGCCCAACCCCTGAGCGCCCGAACCATAGCTCCAGGGGCCTAACCCCTGGGGGATCCAACACCAGCTCCAGGGGCCCAACCCCTGAGCGCTCGAACCATAGCTACAGGGGCCTAACCCCTGGGGGCCCCAACCCCAGCCCCAGGAGCCCAACCCCTGGGGGCCCCAACACCAGCTCCAGGGGCCCAAACCCTGAGCGCCCGAACCATAGCTCCAGGGGCCTAACCCCAGGGGCCCCAACACCAGCTCCAGGACCCCAACACCTGAGGGCCCCAACAAAGGCTCCAGGGACCCAACCCCTCAGCGCTTGAACCATAGCTCCAGGGGTGTAACCCCCGGGGGATACAACCCGAGCTCCAGGGGCCGAAAACGTGGGGGTCCCAACACCAGCTCCAGGGTCCCAACCCCTGAGCGCCCGAACAATAGCCCCAGGGGCCTAATACCTGGGGGCCCCCATCCCAGCTCCAAAGGCCTAACCCCTGAGCGCCCGAACCATAGCTCCAGGGGCCCAACCCCTGAGCGCCCGAACCATAGCTCCAGGGGCCCAACCCCTCGGGCCCCAACACCAGCTCCAGAGCCCTAACTCCTCGTGGCCCCAACACAAGCTACAGGGGCCCAAACCCTGAGAGCCCGAAATATATCTCCAGGGGGCTAACCCCTGGGGACCCGAACCCAAGCTCCAGGGGCCCAATCCCTGGTGGCCCCAACACCAGCTCCAGGGGGACAACCCCTGGGGGCCCCAACACCAGCTCCAGGGGCCCAACCCCTGAGCGCCCGAACCATAGGTCCAGGGGCCTAACCCCTGGGGGCCCCAAACCCAGCTCCAGGGGCCCAACCCATGGGGGCCCCAACACCAGCTCCAGGGGCCCAAACCCTGAGCGCCCGAACCATAGCTCCAGGGCCTAACCCCCGGGGGCCCCAACCCCAGCTCCAGGGGCCCAACCCCTGGGGGCCCCAACACCAGCTCCAGGGTTGCAACCCCTGAGCGCCCGAACCATAGCTCCAGGGGCCTAACCCCTGGGGGCCCCAACACCAGCTCCAGGGGCCCAACCCCTGAACGCCTGAACCATAGCTCCAGGGGCCTAACCCCTGGGGCCCCAAAACCAGCTCCAGGGGCCCAGCCCCTGGGGGCCCCAGCACCAGTCCAGGGGCCCAACCCCTAAGCGCCCGAAGCACAGCTCGAGGGGCCTAAAACCTCGGGGCCCCAACACCAGCTCCAGGGTCCCAACCCCTGAGCGCCCGAACAATAGCTCCAGGGGCCTAATACCTGGGGGCCCCCATCCCAGCTCCAAAGGCCCAACCCCTGAGCGCCCGAACCATAGCTCCAGGGGCCGAACCCCTCGGGCCCCAACACCAGCTCCAGAGCCCTAACTCCTCGTGGCCCCAACACAAGCTACAGGGGCCCAAACCCTGAGAGCCCGAAATATATCTCCAGGGGGCTAACCCCTGGGGACCCGAACCCAAGCTCCAGGGGCCCAATCCCTGGGGGCCCCAACACCAGCTCCAGGGGGACAACCGTGGGGGCCCCAACACCAGCTCCAGGGGCCCAACCCCTGAGCGCCCGAACCATAGGTCCAGGGGCCTAACCCCTGGGGGCCCCAAACCCAGCTCCAGGGGCCCAACCCATGGGGGCCCCAACACCAGCTCCAGGGGCCCAAACCCTGAGCGCCCGAACCATAGCTCCAGGGCCTAACCCCCGGGGGCCCCAACCCCAGCTCCAGGGGCCCAACCCCTGAGCGCACGAACAATACCTCCAGGGGCCTAACCCCTGTGGGCCCCAACACCAGCTCCAGGGGTCCAACCCCTGCGCGCCCGAACCATAGCTGCAGGGGCCTAACCTCTGGGGGACCCCACCCCAGCTCCAACGGCCCAACCCCTGAGCGCTGGAACAATAACTCCAGGGGCCAAACCCCTGGGGGCCCCAACCCCAGCCCCAGGAGCCCAACCCCTGGGGGCCCCAACACCAGCTCCAGGGGCCCAACCCCTGGGGGCCCCAACACCAGCTCCAGGGGCCCAACCCCTCAGCGCCTGAACCATAGCTCCAGGGGTCTAATCCCCGGGGGCTCCAACCCCAGCTCCGGGGGTCCAACCCCTGAGCGCCCGAACCATAGCTGCAGGGGTCTAACCCCTGGGGGCCCCCACCCCAGGTCCAACGGCCCAACCCCTGAGCGCCGGAACCATAGCTCCAGGGGCCTAACCCCTGGGGGCCCAAACCCCAGCCCCAGGAGCCCAATCCCTGGGGGCCCCAACACCAGCTCCAGGGGCCCAACCCCTGAGCGCCCGAACCATCGCTCCAGGGGCCCAACCCCTGAGCGCCCGAACCATAGCTCCAGGGGCCTAACCCCTGGGGCCCCAACACCAGCATCAGGGGTCCAACCCCTGGGGGCCCTAACACCAGCTCCAGGGGCTCAACCCCTGAACGCCTGAACCATAGCTCCAGGGGCCTAACCCCTGGGGCCCCAAGACCAGCTCCAGGGGCCCAGCCCCTGGGGGCCCCAGCACCAGTCCAGGGGCCCAACCCCTAAGCGCCCGAAGCACAGCTCGAGGGGCCTAAAACCTCGGGGCCCCAACACCAGCTCCAGGGTCCCAACCCCTGAGCGCCCGAACAATAGCTCCAGGGGCCGAATACCTGGGGGCCCCCATCCCAGCTCCAAAGGCCCAACCCCTGAGCGCCCGAACCATAGCTCCAGGGGCCGAACCCCTCGGGCCCCAACACCAGCTCCAGAGCCCTAACTCCTCGTGGCCCCAACACAAGCTACAGGGGCCCAAACCCTGAGAGCCCGAAATATATCTCCAGGGGGCTAACCCCTGGGGACCCGAACCCAAGCTCCAGGGGCCCAATCCCTGGGGGCCCCAACACCAGCTCCAGGGGGACAACTGTGGGGGCCCCAACACCAGCTCCAGGGGCCCAACCCCTGAGCGCCCGAACCATAGGTCCAGGGGCCTAACCCCTGGGGGCCCCAAGCCCAGCTCCAGGGGCCCAACCCATGGGGGCCCCAACACCAGCTCCAGGGGCCCAAACCCTGAGCGCCCGAACCATAGCTCCAGGGCCTAACCCCCGGGGGCCCCAACCCCAGATCCAGGGGCCCAACCCCTGAGCGCACGAACAATACCTCCAGGGGCCTAACCCCTGTGGGCCCCAACACCAGCTCCAGGGGTCCAACCCCTGCGCGCCCGAACCATAGCTGCAGGGGCCTAACCTCTGGGGGACCCCACCCCAGCTCCAACGGCCCAACCCCTGAGCGCTGGAACAATAACTCCAGGGGCCTAAACCCTGGGGGCCCCAACCCCAGCCCCAGGAGTCCAACCCCTGGGGGCCCCAACACCAGCTCCAGGGGCCCAAACCCTGGGGGCCCCAACACCAGCTCCAGGGGCCCAACCCCTCAGCGCCTGAACCATAGCTCCAGGGGTCTAATCCCCGGGGGCTCCAACCCCAGCTCCAGGGGTCCAACCCCTGAGCGCCCGAACCACAGCTGCAGGGGCTTAACCCCTGGGGGCCCCCACCCGAGGTCCAACGGCCCAACCCCTGAGCGCCGGAACCATAGCTCCAGGGGCCTAACCCCTGGGGGCCCAAACCCCAGCCCCAGGAGCCCAATCCCTGGGGGCCCCAACACCAGCTCCAGGGGCCCAACCCCTGAGCGCCCGAACCATCGCTCCAGGGGCCCAACCCCTGAGCGCCCGAACCATAGCTCCAGGGGCCTAACCCCTGGCGCCCCAACACCAGCACCAGGGGTCCAACCCCTGGGGGCCCTAACACCAGCTCCATATGCCCAACCCCTGAGCTCCCGATCCATAGCTCCAGGGGCCTAATCCCTGGGGGCCCTAAAACTAGCTCCAAGGGCCCAACCCCTGAGCGTCCGAACGATACCTCCAGGGGCCTAACCCCTGGGGGCCCCAACACCAGCTCCAGGGGCCCAACCCCTGGGGCCCTTGACCCCAGCTCCAGGGGCAAAACCCCTGTGCGCCCGTACCACAGCTCCAGGGGCCTAACCCCTGGGGGCCAAACCCCAGCTCCAGCGGCCCAATCCCTGGGGGCTCCAACACCAGCTCCAGGGGCCCAACCCCTGAGCGCCCGAACCATAGCTCCAGGGGCCTAACCCCTGGGGTCCCCCACCCCAGCTCCAAGGGCCCAACCCCTGAGCACCCGAACTATAGCTCCAGGGGCCTAACCCTAGGGGCCCCAACACCAGCTCCAGGGGCCCAACCCCTGAGGGCCCCAACAAAGGCTCCAGGGGCCCAACCCCTCAGCGCCCGAACCATAGCTCCAGGGGTGTAACCCCCGGGGGATCCAACCCCAGCTCCAGGGACCGAACCCGTGGGGGCCCCAACACCAGCTCCAGGGTCCCAACCCCTGAGCGCCCGAACAATAGCTCCAGGGGCCTAATCCCTGGGGGCCCCCACCCCAGCTCCAAAGGCCCAACCCCTGAGCGCCCAAACCATAGCTCCAGGGGCCCAACCCCTGAGCGCCCGAACTATAGCTCCAGGGGCCTAACCCCTCGGGCCGCAACACCAGCTCCAGGGCCCTAACCCCTCGGGGCCCCAACACTAGCTCCAGGGGCCCAACCCCTGAGAGCCCGAAATATATCTCCACGGGGCTAACCCCTGGGGACCCGAACCCCAGCTCCAGGGGCCCAATCCCTGGGGGCCCCAACACCAGCTCCAGGGGCCCAACCCCTCAGCGCCTGAACCATAGCTCCAGGGGCCTAACCCCCGGGGGCTCCAACCCCAGCTCCAGGGGCCCAACCCCTGAGCGCCCGAACAATACCTCCAAGGGCCTAACCACTGTGGGCCCCAACACCAGCTCCAGGGGTCCAACCCCTGCGCGCCCGAACCATAGCTGCAGGGGCCTAACCTCTGGGGGACCCCACCCCAGCTCCAACGGCCCAACCCCTGAGCGCCCGAACCATAGCTCCAGGGCCTAACCCCCGGGGGCCCCAACCCCAGCTACAGGGGCCCAACCCCTGGGGGCCCCAACACCAGCTCCAGGGTTGCAACCCCTGAGCGCCCGAACCATAGCTCCAGGGGCCTAACCCCTGGGGGCCCCAACACCAGCTCCAGGGGCCCAACCCCTGAGCGCTCGAACAATACCTCCAGGGGACTAACCCCTGGGAGCCCCAACACCAGCTCCAGGGGCCCAACCCCTGAGCACTCGAGCAATAGCTATAGGGGCCTAACCCCTGGGGGCCCCCACCCCAGCTCCAAGGGCCCAAAACCTGAGCGCCCGAACCATAGCTCCAGGGGCCTAACTCCTGGGGCCCCAACACCAGCCCCAGGAGCCCAACCCCTGGGGGCCCCAACACCAGCTCCAGGGGCCCAACCCCTGGGGGCCCCAACACCAGCTCCAGGGGCCCAACCCCTGAACGCCTGAACCATAGCTCCAGGGGCCTAACCCCTGGGGCCCCAAGACCAGCTCCAGGGGCCCAGCCCCTGGGGGCCCCAGCACCAGTCCAGGGGCCCAACCCCTAAGCGCCCGAAGCACAGCTCGAGGGGCCTAAAACCTCGGGGCCCCAACACCAGCTCCTGGGGCCCAACCCCTGAGCGCACGAACAATACCTCCAGGGGCCTAACCCCTGTGGGCCCCAACACCAGCTCCAGGGGTCCAACCCCTGCGCGCCCGAACCATAGCTGCAGGGGCCTAACCTCTGGGGGACCCCACCCCAGCTCCAACGGCCCAACCCCTGAGCGCTGGAACAATAGCTCCAGGGGCCTAATCCCTGGGGGACCCAACCCCAGCCCCAGGAGCCCAACCCCTGGGGGCCCCAACACCAGCTCCAGGGGCCCAACCCCTGGGGGCCCCAACACCAGCTCCAGGGGCCCAACCCCTCAGCGCCTGAACCATAGCTCCAGGGGTCTAATCCCCGGGGGCTCCAACCCCAGCTCCAGGGGTCCAACCCCTGAGCGCCCGAACCATAGCTGCAGGGGCCTAACCCCTGGGGGCCCCCACCCCAGGTCCAACGGCCCAACCCCTGAGCGCCGGAACCATAGCTCCAGGGGCCTAACCCCTGGGGGCCCAAACCCCAGCCCCAGGAGCCCAATCCCTGGGGGCCCCAACACCAGCTCCAGGGGCCCAACGCCTGAGCGCCCGAACCATCGCTCCAGGGGCCCAACCCCTGAGCGCCCGAACTATAGCTCCAGGGGCCTAACCCCTGGGGCCCCAACACCAGCACCAGGGGTCGAACCCCTGGGGGCCCTAACACCAGCTCCAGATGCCCAACCCCTGAGCTCCCGATCCATAGCTCCAGGGGCCTAATCCCTGGGGGCCCCAAAACTAGCTCCAGGGGCCCAACCCCTGAGCGCCCGAACGATACCTCCAGGGGCCTAACCCCTGTGGGCCCCAACACCAGCTCCAGGGTCCCAACCCCTGAGCGCCCGAACAATAGCTCCAGGGGCCTAACTCCTGGGGCCCCAACACCAGCCCCAGGAGCCCAACCCCTGGGGGCCCCAACACCAGCTCCAGGGGCCCAACCCCTGGGGGCCCCAACACCAGCTCCAGGGGCCCAACCCCTGAACGCCTGAACCATAGCTCCAGGGGCCTAACCCCTGGGGCCCAAACCCCAGCCCCAGGAGCCCAATCCCTGGGGGCCCCAACACCAGCTCCAGGGGCCCAACCCCTGAGCGCCCGAACCATCGCTCCAGGGGCCCAACCCCTGAGCGCCCGAACCATAGCTCCAGGGGCCTAACCCCTGGGGCCCCAACACCAGCACCAGGGGTCCAACCCCTGGGGGCCCTAACACCAGCTCCAGATGCCCAACCCCTGAGCTCCCGATCCATAGCTCCAGGGGCCTAATCCCTGGGGGCCCCAAAACTAGCTCCAAGGGCCCAACCCCTGAGCGCCCGAACGATACCTCCAGGGGCCTAACCCCTGGGGGCCCCAACACCAGCTCCAGGGGCCCAACCCCTGGGGCCCTCGACCCCAGCTCCAGGGGCCCAACCCCTGTGCGCCCGTACCACAGCTCCAGGGGCCTAACCCCTGGGGGCCAAACCCCAGCTCCAGCGGTCCAATCCCTGGGGGCTCCAACACCAGCTCCAGGGGCCCAACCCCTGAGCGCCCGAACCATAGCTCCAGGGGCCTAACCCCTGGGGTCCCCCACCCCAGCTCCAAGGGCCCAACCCCTGAGCACCCGAACTATAGCTCCAAGGGCCTAACCCTAGGGGCCCCAACACCAGCTCCAGGGGCCCAACCTCTGAGGGCCCCAACAAACGCTCCAGGGGCCCAACCCCTCAGCGCCCGAACCATAGCTCCAGGGGTGTAACCCCCGGGGGATCCAACCCCAGCTCAAGGGACCGAACCCGTGGGGGCCCCAACACCAGCTCCAGGGTCCCAACCCCTGAGCGCCCGAACAATAGCTCCAGGGGCCTAATCCCTGGGGGCCCCCACCCCAGCTCCAAAGGCCCAACCCCTGAGCGCCCAAACCATAGCTCCAGGGGCCCAAACCCTGAGCGCCCGAACCATAGCTCCAGGGACCTAACCCCTCGGGCCGCAACACCAGCTCCAGGGCCCTAACCCCTCGGGGCCCCAACACTAGCTCCAGGGGCCCAACCCGAGAGCCCGAAATATATCTCCACGGGGCTAACCCCTGGGGACCCGAACCCCAGCTCCAGGGGCCCAATCCCTGGGGGCCCCAACACCAGCTCCAGGGGCCCAACCCCTCAGCGCCTGAACCATAGCTCCAGGGGCCTAACCCCCGGGGGCTCCAACCCCAGCTCCAGGGGCCCAACCCCTGAGCGCCCGAACAATACCTCCAGGGGCCTAACCACTGTGGGCCCCAACACCAGCTCCAGGGGTCCAACCCCTGCGCGCCCGAACCATAGCTGCAGGGGCCTAACCTCTGGGGGACCCCACCCCAGCTCCAACGGCCCAACCCCTGAGCGCTGGAACAATAGCTCCAGGGGCCTAACCCCTGGGGGCCCCAACACCAGCCCCAGGAGCCCAACCCCTGGGGGCCCCAACACCAGCTCCAGGGGCGCAACCCCTGGGGGCCCCAACACCAGCTCCAGGGGCCCAACACCTCAGCGCCTGAACCATAGCTCCAGGGGTCTAACCCCCGGGGGCTCCAACCCCAGCTCCAGGGGTCCAACCCCTGAGCGCCGGAACCATAGTTCCAGGGGCCTAACCCCTGGGGGCCCAAACCCCAGCCCCAGGAGCCCTACCCCTGGGGGCTCCAACACCAGCTCCAGGGGCCCAACCCCTGAGCGCCCGAACCATCGCTCCAGGGGCCCAACCCCTGAGCGCCCGAACCATAGCTCCAGGGGCCTAACCCGTGGGGCCCCAACACCAGCTCCAGGGGTCCAACCCCTGGGGGCCGTAACACCAGCTCCAGATGCCCAACCCCTGAGCTCCCGAACCATAGCTCCAGGGGTCTAATCCCTGGGGGTCCCAAAACCAGCTCCAAGAGCCCAACTCCTGAGCGCCCGAACGATACCTCCAGGGGCCTAACCCCTGGGGGCCCCAACACCAGCTGCAGCGGCCCAACCCCTGGGGGCTGTAGGGATTGATCCTGGCTGGCAAACCACCAGATAGTTAATCCCTGCAACCCCCCGTTACCCCCCCCTGATCATAAGACCAGGCAAGTACAGCACTACATGCCTGAGTAGAATGAAAAACATAGCACGTCACGCTTGCAAGCAGCGGGTGAGAAGCAGGGAGATAAGGAAGATCCTCCGCCAGTAAGAAACAAGTAAACAAGGCTGTGATTTATGCTGATTCATGCTGATAATGTAACTAGAAAGAATAAAAGGGCTGCCACGCCGGCTGACGGGGCGCCTTCCTGAGCAAACAAGCTGTCTGTGTCTGGTTCCTTCCCGCATCTGGTGACCCCGACGTGATTCCAGCCCTCCGTACCCACCGGCCGGCCGAGCCGTGGTGCACCGCAGTGCGTCTTCGCACTCCCTCGTGAGTATGGGGGGGGATTTGTCCGTGCAACAGAAGGCTCATACGACAGAGCTGGTTCAAGTACTCAAGGTAACCGGTCGCACGACAGCATCACAGCGACATGTGGAGGAATTGCTCCATGTGATAGAGGTTAAATGCCCTTGGTACCCCGAGAAAGGAACTCTCGAGGTTTCTGACTGGCAAAATGTGGGCGAACGGCTCCTAAGGGAGCCTCGAGCGCCCATCCGACACATCTTGCTGTGGCAACATTGTGCAGAGGCAATCGGGCGTTTGCGAAAGGAGGCGCCCCCGCTTGCCTCTCCCACCCCTACCCCACCTCCCTCATATGTCACGGAGGTTGACACCCCAAGTCCTGCACTCAGGGCGACACCCCCTAGTCTAGCCCCCTCTGAGTCCTTGCTGTCGTCGCCCTCCCCCTTTTGCCCCCTCCGGCTCCGAGCGCAGTACAGGCTGCTTTCGGCCCCAGCTGGCTGTGAAAGAAAAGCAGGATCGGGCCCAGGCAGACAGGCAACAGAGAGAGAGATTGAAAAGCGGGTTGGAAAACTTTAAGGGTGTAGTGGAAGGAAGGAGTCAGTAAGTGTAAGCGTGGGGATTTCAAATACCCAGGACTTACTTGGCATGGTGATTTAAGTTGATAAAAGTGTCTGTTGGGAGACGAGCAAGTGATTTAAGGGAGAGTGAGAAGTTAACTCTGTAGTTGCTGGAGGAAACAGCAGTTGAACTTTGTAAAAATGCTAAAGAAAAGGGCTCTTGGTGTCTGCGAAATGTTTGTAAATAAATTTAGGCAAAGAAATTATTGGATTGCTATTATTTGGTTTGGCTATGAACAATTTAGTTAAATTAGCTGAAGAATGTATACAGTGTTATGTAATTGAAAACCTGGGCTGCTTATGAAACAAATATATGAAAATATGGGGTAATTCCTCTGTTTTTGCCTGAAGTCAACAAGGGTATTTGTATATTTCAAGCGATGATTGTCTGCCCAGAAGGGGTGGGTAGACCTCTGTTTTTTTGTCTTTCAGATAATCAGAGAAAACTGATGCCAGCTGAACAGCATTCAACGTATCATGCATTTACTGGCACAACAGGAATTATGTTTTGTGTTCTATGTCCTGTCTTGTGGTGTTTGTCTCGTGGCCAAAATTGTTGTGTTTAATATTTTTATAGGATAGTCTAGTTAAAATTAAATAGAAGGGTTAAATGCAGATACTTGTTTTATTCAACTTTGGAATACAAGGTGTTTGGATAAATCAGGAGAATGTGATACACTACAGTCTAATGCATTTGCTTAAGTAAGAAAAAGAAGCTTCATTGGCCAAATTGTTAATTAAAGAAATTGTTGTTATAATTTGCATGCCAACGGTCTTTGAAAGCAAAGACATGAAAAGTTAACCCACTCCCCATATTGTACATGGGATCTTTCTGGCTACCTCAAATTTCTAGCCAGAGGGCTGGGGATGGTGGAAGGCTATTGGACTAGAGGTTGAATTGAATGAACTCCTCAAAGTGGGTGTGCTTGTTCTAGCTCGTTGCTCCAAAGTTCTGTAATAAGGTTATTTTAGTAAAAGAGTATGTGTGACATATATTAAATAATAAGACTAATGTACTGTATAATGGCAATGTTTACGTGTTCGTTGTTGGGAAAAGGTGTATAAGTGAAGAGTGAAAGTTTCCTTTGCAGGTTAAAGGAAGCCAAAAAGGGAGAAGAAAAAAAAAAGAACAGAATGAGTTAACTGAACAGAAAAAAGTAGCTAGGAGACTGTAGATAAGACACTGTCTCCATTCAAGGACACTGCTCACAGCTAAGACTTGGCTAATAACCAAGGAAAGGGGGGTGGGGCTTGAATGTGCCCAAGCAACTATGAGATCTGCAAAACACTGCCAGGCACTAATGAAATGTGTTAAGATTCTTTTCTCACGGGTAAAGAAGCGCTACCCAAAGACCGAATCAGCCCTTGCCTTCCCGGATGCCCTTCAACTAGCCCTGGCAGGCTTTGTGGGCTCCCTGTCCTATCATATTCAGAAAGATCCTCGCCTGCATGCCATTTGTCACATTCCCACTGTATTTCGTAATCTTTGCCAGCAAACCCCCATAATTGATGCGCTTACAGTATTTACAAATTGCTGCCTTCTGCTCCCGTTGGGGCGTTGTGCACACCTTTGGCATCCCCTATAATTCACAGGGCCAAGCTATCGTTGAGCGTGCGGACCGTACCCTCAAAACAGCTCTCCTCCAACAAAAAACAAAAGGGGGAATCCCGCCCACGCTGCCCGACAAGGAGGTGTGGTTAGCACATGTTCTTTATACAATCAATCATTTAAATCTTGTTTTTGATGGTGCCCATTATATCTCCCGTTTACAGAAACATTTTAGGTGCAAGGAAGAACTCCCCGCCCCTAAAGTAACGTATAGACAACTCCCTGGAACCACGTGGAGTGCCCCAGTCCCCTTGATTACCTGGGGGCGGGGGTACGCAGCCGTTAACATACCTAAGGGGCCTGTGTGGGTCCCAGCCCGTTACATCCGTCCGTGGAAAGAGGACCCCACAGGCGGCCCACAGCATGGCGTGGCACCAGGGTCTTAAAAATCCCATTCCTGATTTCAATCAGTTATTAACAACAACAGTTACGCTGTCTCAAGGACGGCGCCGCAGTACTCCCAATGCACCAGTGACGTGGGTACAAACAAAGTCCCTCCCACAGCAAGCTGAGCGTCTGCTGGAACAGCAAGAAAAGGAGAAAACCCCAGAGAATTTGTTAACTGCTTTTATTGCTTGCCTAAATGCTAATTCTTATGTGATGTTATGTATAATGCCTTGGCCACCTCCTTGGTTGGCATACCTGGCTTAATAATTAGTAATAGTAAAAATCTTAATTGGTTAGCTTGCTCAGCGGTTAAAGCTCTTAATGCCACGTCTATTGCAGTGGCATTGCTTAATGAGGAGCAAACAGAGCTGCGTCATGGAATTTTGCAAAATAGAGCTGCTATTGATTATCTTCTTTTGCTACATCACTATGGTTGTGAAAAAATTAATGATATGTGTTGTTTTAATATTTCTGATCACTCCCATGCTATTAATAATCAAATAGCTTTAATTAAAAATCTTACTGCTCAAATTCGAATTCACAATGACCCATTCTCCTCCTGGTGGGACTGGCTATCTAGCTGGCTACCAGGATGGGGTTGGTTACATCAGGTAATAACCTATGGAGGACTTTGCCTTTTATTCCTCATACTCACCTGCTGTGGCGTTCAGTGTATTCCCTCCTTAATTTCATTGTGCACCCAAGGGTGCCCTTGGGCAAGAAAAAAACCTGCCCTTCCCTTCTAAAAAGTAAAGGGGGAGATGTAGGGATTGATCCTGGCTGGCAAACCACCAGATAGTTAATCCCTGCAACCCCCCGTTACCCCCCCCTGATCATAAGACCAGGCAAGTACAGCACTACATGCCTGAGTAGAATGAAAAACATAGCACGTCACGCTTGCAAGCAGCGGGTGAGAAGCAGGGAGATAAGGAAGATCCTCCGCCAGTAAGAAACAAGTAAACAAGGCTGTGATTTATGCTGATTCATGCTGATAATGTAACTAGAAAGAATAAAAGGGCTGCCACGCCGGCTGACGGGGCGCCTTCCTGAGCAAACAAGCTGTCTGTGTCTGGTTCCTTCCCGCAGGGGGCTCCAACACCAGCTCCAGGGGCCCAACCCCTAAGCGCCCGAACCATAGCTCCAGGGGCCTAACCCCTGGGGTCCCCCACCCCAGCTCCAAGGGCCCAACCCCTGAGCGCCCGAACTATAGCTCCAGGGGTTTAACCCCCGGGGGCCCCAACCCCAGCCCCAGGAGCCAAACCCCTGGGGGCCCCAACACCAGCTCCAGGGGCCCAACCCCTGAACGCCCGAACCATAGCTCCAGGGGCCTAACCCCAAGGGCCCTAACACCAGCTCCAGGGGCCCAACCCCTGAGGGCCCCAAGAAAGGCTCCAGGGGCCAATCCCTCAGCGCCCGAACCATAGCTCCAGGGGTGTAACCCCCGGGGGATCCAACCCGAGCTCCAGGGGCCGAACCCGTGGGGGCCCCAACACCAGCTCCAGAGTCCCAACCCCTGAGCGCCCGAACAATAGCTCCAGGGGCCTAATCCCTGGGGGCCCCCACGCCAGCTCCAAAGGCCCAACCCCTGAGCGCCCGAACCATAGCTCCAAGGGCCTAACCCCTCGGGCCCCAACACCAGATCCAGGGCCCTAACCCCTCGGGGCCCCAACACCAGCTCCAGGGGCCCAACCCCTGAGAGTCCGAAATATATCTCCAGGGGGCTAACCCCTGGGGACCCGAACCCCAGCTCCAGGGGCCCAATCCCTGGGGGCCCTAACCCCAGCTCCAGGGGTCCAACCCCTGAGGGCCCGTACCACAGCTCCAGGGGCCAAACCCCTGGGGGCCCCCACCCCAGCTCCAACGGCCCAACCCCTGAGCGCCGGAACCATAGCTCCAGGGGCCTAACCCCTGGGGGCCCAAACCAAAGCCCCAGGACCCCAACCCCTGGGGGCCCCAACACCAGCTCCAGGGGCCCAACCACTGAGCGCCCGAACCATCGCTCCAGGGGCCCAACCCCTGAGCGCCCGAACGATACCTCCAGGAGCCTAACCCCTGGGGGCCCCAACACCAGCTCCAGGGGCCCAACCCCTGGGGCCCTCGACCCCAGCTCCAGCGGCCCAACCCCGGAGCGCCCGTACCACAGCTCCAGGGGCCTAACCCCTGGGGGCTCAAACCCCAGCTCCAGCGGCCGAACCCCTGGGGGCTCCAACACCAGCTCCAGGGGCCCAACCCCTGAGCGCCCGAACCATAGCTCAAGGGGCCTAACCCCTGGGGGCCCCCACTACAGCCCCAGGAGCCCAACCCCTGGGGGCCCCAAACCAGCTCCAGCGGCCCAATGCCTGAGCGCCCGAACCATCGCTCGAGGGGACCAACCCCTGAGCGCCTGAACCATAGATCTAGGGGCCTAATCCCTGGGGCCCCAACACCAGCTCCAGAGGCCCAACCCCTGGGGGCCCCAACACCAGCTCCAGGGGCCCAACCCCTGAGCGCCCGAACCATAGCACCAGGGGCCTAACCCCTGGGGGACCCAACACCAGCTCCAGGGGCCCAACCCCTGAGCGCCCGAACCATAGGTCCAGGGGCCTAACCCCTGGGGGCCCCAACCCCAGCCCCAGGAGCCCAACCCCTGGGGGCCCCAACACCAGCTCCAGGGGCCCAACCCCTGGGGGCCCCAACACCAGCTTTAGGGGACCAACCCCTCAGCGCCTGAACCATAGCTCCAGGGGTCTAACTCCCGGGGGCTCCAACCCCAGCTCCAGGGGTTCAACCCCTGAGCGCCCGAACCATAGCTGCAGGGGGCTAACCCCTGGGGGCCCCAACCCCAGCCCCAGGAGCCCAAACCCTGGGGGCCCCAACACCAGCTCCAGGGGCCCAACCCCTGAGCGCCCGAACCATCGGTCCAGGGGCCCAACCCCTGAGCGCCCGAACCATAGCTCCAGGGGCCTAACCCCTGGGGCCCCAGCACCAGCTCCAGGGGTCCAAACCCTGGGGGCCCTAACACCAGCTCCAGATGCCCAACCCCTGAGCGCCCGAACCAGAGCTCCAGGGGCCTAATCCCTGGGGGCCCCAAAACCAGCTCCAGGGGCCCAACGCCTGGGGCCCTCGACCCCAGCTCCAGGGGCCCAACCCCCGAGCGCCCGTACCACAGCTCCAGGGGCCTAACCCCTGGGGGCGCAAACCTCAGCTCCAGCGGCCCAACCCCTGGGGGCTCCAACACCAGCTCCAGGGGCCCAACCCCTGAGCGCCCGAACCATAGCTCCAGGGGCCTAACCCCTGGGGCCCCAACACCAGCTCCAGGAGCCCAACCCCTGGGGGCACCAACACCAGCTCCAGGGGCCCAACCCCAGAGCACCCTACCCATAGCTCCAGGGGCCCAAACCCTGGGGGCTCCAACACCAGCTCCAGAGGCCCAACCCCTCAGCGTCAGAACCATAGCTCAAGGGGCCTAATCCCTGGGGCCCCAACACCAGCTCCAGGGTCCCAACCCCTGAGCGCCCGAACCATAGCTCCAGGGGCCTAATCCCTGGGGGAACAACACCAGCTCCACGGGCCCTACCCCTGAGTGCCCGAACCATAGCTCCAGGGGCCTAACCACTGGGGGACCCCACCCCAGCTCCAAGGGCCCAATCCCTGAGCGCCCGAACCATAGCGCCAGGGGCCTAACCCCTGGGGCCTCAACACCAGCTCCACGGGCCCAACCCCTGGGAGCCCCAACATCAGCTCCAGGGGCCCAACCCCAGAGCTCCCGAACCATAGCTCCATGCAGGAAATACTCTGTGCATTACCCTGCCTGACCACAAGGTGTCACTGTTGCTCCATGCGGGGAAATACTCTGTGCATTACCCTATGTGGCCACACGGTGCCACTCTTGCTCCATGCAGCAAATGCTCTGGGCATTACCCTGCATAGCAACACAGTGTTACTGTTGCTCCATGCGTCAAATGCTCTGGGCATTATTGTGATGGAGTGGGGACTGTCTGTGTGGGGGATGGGAGAGCAGGGGGTGACTTTAGCTCAGGGGCCCCAACACCAGCTCCAGGGGCCCAGCCCCTGGGACCCCAACACCAGCGCCAGGGGCCCAACCCCTGAGCGCCCGAACCATAGCTCCAGGGGCCTAATCCCTGGGGACCCAACACCAGCTCCAAGGACCCAACCCCTGAGCGCCCGAACTATACCTCCAGGAGCCTAACCCCTGGGGGCCCCAACACCAGCTCCTCGGGCCCTACCCCTGAGTGCCCGAACCATAGCTCTAGGGGCCCAACCTCTGGGGGCCACCACCCCAGCTCCAAGGGCCCAACCCCTGAGCGCCCGAACCATAGCGCCAGGGGCCTAACCCCTGGCGCCCCAACCCCAGCTCCACGGGCCCAACCCCTGACGGCCCCAACAGCAGCTCCAGGGGCCCAACCCCTGAGAGCCCGAACCATAGCTCCAAGGGCCCAACCCCTGACAGCCCCAACACCAGCTCCAGGGGCCCAACCCCTGAGCGCCCGAACCATAGCTCCAGGGGCCTAACCCCTGGGGCCACAACACCAGCTTCAGGGACCCAGCCCCTGGGGGTCCGAACACCAGTCCAGGGGCCCAATCCCTGAGCGCCCGAAGCATAGCTCGAGGGGCCTAACCCCTCGGGGCCCCAACACCAGCTATAGGGGCCCAACCCCTGAGCGCCCGAACAATACCTCCAGGGGCCTAACCCCTGTGGGCCCCAACACCAGCTCCAGGGGTCCAACCCCTGAGCGCCCGAACAATAGCTGCAGGGGCCTAACCCGTGGGGGCCCCCACCCCAGCTCCAACGGCCCAACCCCTGGGCGCCGGAACCATAACTCCAGGGGCCTAACCCCTGGGGGCCCCAACCTCAGCCCCAGGAGCCCAATCCCTGGGGGCCCCAACACCAGCTCCAGGGGCCCAACCCCTGAGCGCCCGAACCATAGCTCCAGGGGCCTAACCCCTTGTGCCCCAACACCAGCTTCAGGGGTCCAACCCCTGGGGGCCCCAACAAAGGCTTCAGGGGCCCAACCCCTCAGCGCCCGAACCATAGCTCCAGGGCTATAACCCCCGTGGGCTCCAACCCGAGGTCCAGGGGCCGAACCCCTGGGGGCCCCAACACCAGCTCAAGGATCCCAACCCCTGAGCGCCCGAACCATAGATCCAGGGGGGTAACCCCAGGGGCCCCAACCACAGCTCCAGGGGCCCAACCCCTGCGGACCCCAACACCAGCTCCAGGAGCCCAACCCCTGAGAGCCCGAACCATAGCTCCAGGGACTTAATCCCTGGGGGCCTCAACACCAGCTCCAAGGGCCCAACCCCTGAGCGCCCGAACCATAGCTCCAGGGGCCTAACCCCTGGGGGCCCCCACCCCAGATCCAAGGGCCCAACCCCTGAGCGCCTGAACCATAGCTCCAAGGGCCCAACCCCTGAGCGCCCGAACCATAGCTCCAGGGGCCTAACCCCTCGGGTCCCAACACCAGCTCCAGGGACCTAACCCCTCGGGGCCCCAACACCAGCTCCATTGGCCCAACCCCTGAGAGCCCGAACCATACCTCCAGGGGCCTAACCCCTGGGGACCAGAACCCCAGCTTCAGAGGCCCAACCCCTGGGGGCCCCAACACCAGCTCCAGGGGCCCAACCCCTGAGCCCCCGAACCATAGCTCCATGGGCCTAACCCCTGGGGGCCGCAACCCCAGCTCTAGGGGCCCAACCCCTGGGGGCCTCAACACCAGCTGCAGGGGCCCAACCCCTGAGCGCCCGAACCATAGCTCCAGGGGCCTAACCCCCGGGGGACCCAACCCCAGCTCCAGGGGCCCATCCCCTGGGGGCCCCAACACCAGCTCCAGGGTTGCAACCCCTGAGCGCCCGAACCATAGCTCCAGGGGCCTAACCCCTGGGGCCCCAACACCAGCTCCAGGGGTCCAAACCCTGTGGGCCCGAACACCAGCTATAGGGGCACAACCCCTGAGTGCCCGAACAATACCTCCACGGGCCTAACCCCTGTGGGCCGCAACACCAGCTCCAACAGCCCAACCCCTGAGTGCCGGAACCATAGCTCCAGGGGCCTAATCCCTGGGGGCCCCATCCCCAGCCCCAGGAGCCCAACCCCTGGGGGCCCCAACACCAGCTCCAGGGGCCCAACCCCTGAGCGCCTGAACCATAGCAACAGGGGCCCAACCCCTGAGCGCCCGAACCATAGCTCCAGAGGCCTAACCCCTGGGGCCCCAACACAAGCTCCAGGGGCCCAACCCCTGGGGGCCCCAACACCAGCTCCAGGGGCCCAACCCCTGAGCGCCCGAACCATAGCTCTAGGGGCCTAACCCCTGGGGGCCCCCACCCCAGCTCCAGGGGCCCAACCCCTGGGGCCCTAGACCCCAGCTCTAGGGGCCCAACCCCTGAGCGCCCGTGCCACAGCTCCAGGGTCTAACCCCTGGGGGCCAAAACCCCAGCTCCAGCGGCCCAGCCCCTGGGGGCCCCAACACCAGCGCCAGGTGCCCAACCCCTGAGCGCCCGAACCACAGCTCCAGGGGCTCACCCCTGGGGGCCCCAACACCAGCTCCAGGGGCCCAACCCCTGAGCGCCCGAACCATAGCTCCAGGGGCATAACCCCTGGGGGAACCTTCCCCAGCTCCAGGGGCCCAACCCATGGGGGCCCCAACACCAGCTCCAGGGTCCCAACCCCTGAGCGCCCGAACCATAGCAACAAGGGCCCAACCTCTGAGCGCCCGAACCATAGCTCCAGAGGCCTAACCCCTGGGGCCCCAACACCAGCTCCAGGGTCCCAACCTCTGGGGGCCCCAACACCAGCTCCAGGGGTCCAAACCCTGAGCGCCCGAACCATAGCTCTAGGGGTCTAACCCCTGGGGGCCCCCACCCCAGCTCCAGGGGCCCAACCCCTGGGGCCCTAGACCATAGCTCTAGGGGCCCAACCCCTGAGCGCCCGTACCACAGCTCCAGGGTCTAACCCCTGGGGGCCAAAACCCCAGCTCCAGCGGCCCAACCCCTGGGGGCCCCAAAACCAGCGCCAGGGGCCCGACCCCTGAGCGCCCGAACCATAGCTCCAGGGGCTCACCCCTGGGGGCCCCAACACCAGCTCCAGGGGCCCAACCCCTGAGCGCCCGAACCATAGCTCCAGGGGCCTAACCCCTGGGGGAACCTTCCCCAGCTCCAGGGGTCCAACCCATGGGGGCCCCAACACCAGCTCCAGGGTCCCAACCCCTGAGCGCCCGAACCATAGCTCCAGGGGCATAATCGCTGGGGGCCCAACACCAGCTCCAAGGACCCAACCCCTGAGCGACCGAACAATAACTCCAGGGGCCTAACCCCTGGGGGCCCCAACACCAGCTCCTCGGGCCCTACCCCTGAGTGCCCGAACCATAGCTCCAGGGGCCTAACCCCTGGGGGCCCCAACCCCAGCCCCAGGAGCCCAACCCCTGGGGGCCCCAACACCAGCTCCAGGGGCCCAACCCCTGGGGGCCCCAACACCAGCTTCAGGGGACCAACCCCTCAGCGCCTGAACCATAGCTCCAGGGGTCTAACCCCCGGGGGCTAGAACCCCAGCTCCAGGGGTCCAACCCCTGAGCGCCGGAACCATAGCTGCAGGGGGCTAACCCCTGGGGGTCCCCACCCCAGCTCCAACGGCCCAACCCCTGAGCGCCGGAACCATAGCTCCAGGGGCCTAACCTCTGGGGGCCCCAACCCCAGCCCCAGGAGCCCAAACCCTGGGGGCCCCAACACCAGCTCCAGGGGCCCAACCCCTGAGCGCCCGAACCATCAGGTCCAGGGGCCCAACCCCTGAGCGCCCGAACCATAGCTCCAGGGGCCTAACCCCTGGGGCCCCAACACCAGCTCCAGGGGTCCAAACCCTGGGGGCCCTAACACCAGCTCCAGATGCCCAACCCCTGAGCGCCCGAACCATAGCTCCAGGGGCCTAATCCCTGGGGGCCCCATAACCAGCTCCAAGATCCCAACCCCTGAGCGCCCGAACGATACCTCCAGGGGCCTAACCCCTGGGGGCCCCAACACCAGCTCCAGGGGCCCAACCCCTGGGGCCCTCGACCCCAGCTCCAGGGGCCCAACCCCCGAGCGCCCGTACCACAGCTCCAGGGGCCTAACCCCTGGGGGCGCAAACCCCAGCTCCAGCGGCCCAACCCCTGGGGGCTCCAACACCAGCTCCAGGGGCCCAACCCCTGAGCGCCCGAACCATAGCTCCAGGGGCCTAACCCCTGGGGCCCCAACACCAGCTCCAGGAGCCCAACCCCTGGGGGCACCAACACCAGCTCCAGGGGCCCAACCCCAGAGCACCCTACCCATAGCTCCAGGGGCCCAAACCCTGGGGGCTCCAACACCAGCTCCAGAGGCCCAACCCCTCAGCGTCAGAACCATAGCTCAAGGGGCCTAATCCCTGGGGCCCCAACACCAGCTTCAGGGTCCCAACCCCTGAGCGCCCGAACCATAGCTCCAGGGGCCTAATCCCTGGGGGAACAACACCAGCTCCACGGGCCCTACCCCTGAGTGCCCGAACCATAGCTCCAGGGGCCTAACCACTGGGGGCCCCCACCCCAGCTCCAAGGGCCCAATCCCTGAGCGCCCGAAAGATAGCGCCAGGGGCCTAATCCCTAGGGCCCCAACATCAGCTCCACGGGCCCAACCCCTGGGAGCCCCAACATCAGCTCCAGGGGCCCAACCCCAGAGCTCCCGAACCATAGCTCCGTGCAGGAAATACTCTGTGCATTAACCTGCCTGACCACAAGGTGTCACTGTTGCTCCATGCGGGGAAAAACTCTGTGCATTACCCTATGTGGCCACACGGTACCACTCTTGCTCCATGCAGCAAATGCTCTGGGCATTACCCTGCATAGCAACACAGTGTTACTGTTGCTCCATGCGTCAAATGCTCTGGGCATTACTGTGATGGAGTGGGGACTGTCTGTGTGGGGGATGGGAGAGCAGGGGGTGACTTTAGCTCAGGGGCCCCAACACCAGCTCCAGGGACCCAACCCCTGAGTGCCCGAAACATAGCTCCAGGGGCCTAACCCCTGGGGGCCCTAACACCAGCTCCAAGGGCCCAACGCCTGAGTGCCCGAACAATACCTCCAGGGGCCTAACCCCTGGGGGACCCAACACCAGCTCCAGGGGCCCAACCCCTGAGCGCCCGAACCATAGCTCCAGGGGCCTAACCCCTGGGGGCCCCCACCCCAGCTCCAAGGGCCGAACCCCTGAGAGCCCGAACCATAGCTACAGTGGTTTAACCCCCGGGGGCCCCAACCCCAGCTCCAGGGGCCCAAACCCTGGGGCCCTCAACCCCAGCTCCAGGGGCCCAACCCCTGAGCACCCGAACCATATCCCCAGGGGCCCAAACCCTGAGCGCCCGAACCATAGCTCC